>NW_021626417.1:0-12910 GCF_004785775.1 Grammomys surdaster
AACAACGTTCTCAGTGAGGACAAGCCGACACTGTCCACCAAGGTGACAAGGTGACAAGACACTGACCAAGGGGAACCAGAAGATTCCACCGCCTGGCCTCACCACAGCATCTGGAACATCAGACACTGCCCACTGTCTGACTCAGAGCAGATCTTGTCTCCCCAGCCCTCAGTTGCTGTAGGTCCTCACCCCATCCCAGCCATGGGAGAACAGGTCAGTGCTGAAGGGAGATTCAGTCCACCTAGGCTGGGCAGTTCCTATTCCTAATGGCTTCCCTCATAACCGGGAGGGCCCTGAGCATTCCTTCCGCTTTAGGAGACTCTGCTGTGAGTGTGAATTGTGTTCCTTGTCTTCACAGGAGCATGTCCCTGACACATGCCCCTGAGGAAAGATTTGTCACAGCTCTGTGATCTGGGAGAACTCCTGCACCAGATAATCCAGGCTTCTGTCCTTCTTGCCTCTCTTCTGGTCCTAATAAACTCAGTCTGCAAGACAGACTCTGTAGCCTGCAGATTCTCTAACCAGCCATGCGCATCTCCAACCCTCAGTCCTCGCCATGTCTGCCACCACCTCCTTCCGCTACAAATCACAAGTCTTAGATAAGCCTTGCCTTTCCATGCTCTGGTGACTCTTCTCTCGCTTCCTTCTGCAGGTCACAGGCCCCATGACAACTCTCCTCATGAGGTGAGTATTGCCTCTTGCTCTGCCTGTTTCCCCTCAGAGGGCTCTGCAGAAACTGGGGACTCAGAGCCACCACTGTGTGGTCAAGTGTGTGTCCTTAGTTCCTCATGAAACAGACAAGAATCTTCACCTCCTCTGTCCTTAGCCTGCTCACCTACACTCTGTCCAATACAAAGAGAGGTCAAAGGGTGTGACTGAGCTAGCACCTGTGTCACTCCCAGCACAGACTCGAAAAGGAAGGGCCGCACCCTTCTCCCTTGTCGAGCTTCATCTGAACCCTCTCTGGCCTTCAATGGAAAAGATTCCATTCAAAGCAGTGAGAGGTGCAAGTGCTGGGGTCTCTGTCTCCTCCTCTACCCTGCACCCTCGTTCTTTAAAGTCTATCAGATGAATTCAGACAAGACACAGGGCATCGGACAGGAGAACAGCAGGTTTCTTAGAGAAACACAGGAGGCACACTCTGAAGTAGCATGGAGTGCAAGCCACTCCCTCAGTAGGGATGATGAGCTCAGATACAGGAAACGCTCCTTAGCACTGGGGTCGTGTCTCTAGGGAACTCTCAACTTAGGGACCAGAATGAGAAATACCAAGGTGAAACCCAGCTCAGTGAAAAATAACCTTACTTCTCCAGATGTGGGGAACAGACACCTCTCGCTGACCATAGACCCTTCCAGCCCACTGAATACACTGAATATATCTGCCTTCATTCACTGACTGAGGGGAGATTGGGCAATGCAAACGTCTTTCCCTCAGACCTTGCTTTGTGATGTTTGGCCATGTGGGGGGAGCTAAGCAACACTAAGTATATTTCCTTATCTTCCTCACTGGTGTGGGAGATGGCCTTCTCGCCTTCTCCACCTGGTTCCCTCAGAGAACCCAGGAGATGCTGTATCAAGTTTGTAGGAAGAGAGAACAGCCAGCGACTTGGTCCCACACTGGTTTTGCAAGGTTCCCCAGGCAATTGCTTTACTTTGCAGATCACCAAACCATAGCTACCAAGGTTTTAAACCAGGGCTACCTATTTGTAAGAAATTAGTTCCAAGACCAAAGGTCCAGCCAACATAGAAAGCGTCTGTCTGCTCTCAGTCTGTTATAGCTATGCTAATCTAACTCAGACACTTGCTTGAGAAATAAAGGGGTAGCTGTCCACTTTTCTACATTTCCCATGAACCCGTGCGCTGGTGAGATACGGGCTCACCTTACGGAGCCGGGCTCATCACACAGCCAAAAAGAAACCAAGTGGCTTTGTTGCCATTTTGGCTGATGGCTTTATTACAATAGAGGTGACCATGTGACCTGGCCATTCACCTGGCTAGCAGCAGCATCAAAATGGTGACAACCATATTTTCCACTATCACTGAGCCCTCAGAGGATCACTGCACCCCTGGGACTTCCTGTGCCACAGGGACACACATCCCAACCCTCTCACAGTTTTCCCTGTTTTATTTCTTCTCTCTGTGTTCCCAGTGGGATCATGGAATTGGGGGACTCAGAAGAGACTCCACCATGGTTCTATCACCACATGATAAGAGTCAAAGCATTTCCTGAATAGCTTACTGAAGCAACAAAACAAACTTTTCGGGTTGGTGCATTGTTCTGCAAGATACATTTACTGCTTTCTAGAGAAGGCTTAAGAGTTTTCCAGCCATCTGCCCCCAGCATGAGGCAGCTACCAACAGGAGCTGATGCTCAAATGGCTAAACCTGGGAAGACATGTTTAGTAGCCAAAGTCTGAGTTTTGAGGTAGTACAAACCATGTACACAGGACCCAAAGGATACTCAGACACCAGCATCAGACAATGCTACTAGTGGCCATCCCAGTACAAAGACGGATCAGCCTGCTTGAGCAGGAGGCTTAAGATACTGACTTTACACATGCTGGCAAGGATGTGGAGAAAGAACACTCCTCTACAGGTGGTGGGATTGCAAACTTGTACAACCACTCTATAAATTAATCTGGTGGTTTCTCAGAGAATTGGAAATGGTTCTACCTGAAGACCCAGCTATACCACTCCTGGGCATATACCCAAAAGATGCTCCACCATACCCCAAGGGCACACTCTCTACCAAGTTCATAGCAGTTTTATTTGTAATAGCCAGAAATTGAAAACAACCCAGATGTCTCTCAACAGAAGAATGGATTTTTAAAAAGTGGTTCATTTACACTATGAAATACTTTACTATTCAGCTCTTAAAAATGAGGACATCGTGAATTTTGCAGGCAAATGGATGGAACTAGAAAATATCACGTTGAGTGAGGTAATCCAGACCCAAAAGGACATGCATGGTATGTACCCATGATACACCCCACAGACCCAAAGAAGATAAATAAGAAGGAAGGCCCAAACAAAGATGCTTGAATCTCACTTAGAAGGGGAAACAAGACAGTTACAGGAGGCAGATGGAGGGGGAAGCGGGAGGGAAAGGGGAGGGGGTAGGAGGGGGGAATGGGTAGCCAGGGTCAGGTTTGGGGAGAGACAGGAGAGAGGCCCAGAGGGCCAGAAGAATGAGTAGAAATCTGGAGCTGTGTGTATGGGCAGGGGTGGGAGCATGTCTCTTAGGAAGTCCCAGAGATCTGGGATAGGGGAGGCTCCCAGGAGTCAATGAGGGTGACCTCAGCAGAGATGCCTAACAGTGGGGACATGGAACCTGAAGAGGCCTCCTGTAGCCAGGCAGGACCCCCAGTGGAAATAAGGACACCAATCCATCAGTAAAACTTTTGACCCCATATTTATCCTGTTTAAAAGAAATGAAGGGATGGAGCAGAGACCGACTGAAGGGCCAACCAGTAACCGAACCAACTAGAAACCCATCCCGCGGACAAGCACCAATCTCTGCATTATTAGTGATACTCTGTTACTGACCAAGCCAGCTCAGTCAGTCAACGGGGTCTCAGGGGAGGGAAGGATCGAGGATTAAAGAAAGAAACGACAGTTACACAACACGACTCCAGCCAGTGCTGAAGCTGAAGCGGGTTCATTTCTTTCCCAGTCTGTTTTATACCATTCTAGGTACAGGCAGAGACTACAGTCAGGTCTCAGATCAAAGACAAAGTGGTCAAAGAACAAACAAAGCATAGACAAAGTAGTCAAACAAGGCAATAAACAAAGTCCCATAAGGATGACCAAGATAAAAGGAACACAATGTTTTCCTCGGTGTATTTATCTTGAGCCTTGCATTAGCCCAATGTAAGTATTCTTATCTGAGCCCACACCCCTGTCCTCCTAGACCAAAGTGAATATTCTTGCCAATATCCTTGAAACAGCATCAGGGGCTCTCCATGTGTTATGCTTGCAGACAGGAGCCTAGCATAACTGTCCTAAAGAGAGGCTCTACCCAGCACCTGACTGAGACAGATGCAGATACCCAGCCAAACATTAAACAAAGTTTGGGGACACTTATGGAAGAGATTGGGGGGAAGGATCAAAGGCCCTGAAGTAGATGGGGACCCCACAGGAAGACCAACAGAGTCAACAAACCACTGAGTCACCAATCAAAGGACCTATATGGGCTGGAATAAGGCCCCAGGCACATATGTAGCAGACAGATAGCTCAGTCTTCATGGCTGCCTTGTCTGGTCTCACTGAGAGAGATTGCACCTAATCTGGCAGAGACTTGATGTGCCAGGGTGGGGTAATACCCGGGGGAGGGAGCCCACCCTCTCAGAGAAAGGGGTGGGACCAGGGACTCTGTGAGTAAGGGACCAGGAGGGGAGCAACGGTGAAGGTGTAAATAAGTAAATGAATAAATTTAAAACACGATACTGGCTCTGCTCCATCTTAAAGTCTGCTCTTCTCGCCTTGACCTTCTCTGAGGTAAGATATTCCTTACGTTCTCAAGACTCCTGTGTTCTACATGTATTGTCCATGTTTGTTTCTGTTGCTTCCCTGTGGACCCTCGGTACCCTTGTGCTCAGTCACTGCTCCACTGCTGTGAAGAGACACCATGACCAAGGTGACGCTTATAAAAGAAAGCATTTAATTGGGCCTTGCTGACAGTTTCAGATGTTAGTCCGTTAGAGTTCTACGCCCTGACCAGTAGGCAGGGAGAAAGGCACTGGGCTTCGTATGGACTTCTGAAACCTCAAACCCCACCTCCAGAGACACACTTCCTCCAACAAAGCCATAAATCCGAATCCTTCTAATCCTTTTCAATAGTCCCATTCCCTGGTGACTAAACATTTAAAAATATGAGCCTATGCGGGTCACTGTCATTCAAACCACCACATCTTGCTTCTATTTTTACTTTATAGTTACAATAATATAACAGGCTAAGGGAAAGAAAGTTCTGCTGCTTCTTTTTTTCCAGATGTTGCTTTTTGCGTTCTATATTCTCTGAATTACAAATAGCAAATAAAATAATAATCAAATTAAATGATTGTTGACAGTCATTCCATGGAGAGGATACTGAAAGAATCTTCCTAATTAAAAAAATTATAACATGGTTAATAAATGTCACAAGTATTAAAAAAAGTAGACACTTATAGACATGTATAAAATAATAGTAAGATACAAAACTAATCACTCTCATAACTTTTGAAGAGGAGTGGGAAGCCAGGAATTCTTTCCGATAATGATCTATATACAATAATAACAATTATGAAGACCATCAGGTAAGATTTATATTATAATATATAGTCCATATGTATTTGGTAATTTTGGATAAAGTATTCTATTGTTTATACTATTGATGACTTCAGAATTCTGTACCTAAATCCTAATCCCCCCTCTTGCTTTCCATCCTTTCTCGCTCCTTTCCCCCTAACACTAGATAGGAGAGAAAGGATGAAGAAGAGAAAAAGAAATCCCTGAATCTAACCTTCCTGTTTTATTTCCTTCCTGTACAAGACCATAAGTACTTGTGACTGTCCCCCTTAAACAACAACAAATGTCCAATACCCATTAAATGACCAAAAATCATCTACCCCGCCTCTTGAGAATGGGGCATAGTTCTCTTAAAATTGCTTCCTGCTAATTTGGGGCATTACTTTCCTTGGGGGGTGGGGGCAAGAAAATTGGGAAAATGGTTAGTCTTAAGAAAGTTAGCTGTAACAGCTGTTGCCCAGTCTCGGTACAAAGGCTTAAATGAAGTCTTGGTTGGAACAGTCTGAACGGCTGGACCACGTGAGCTAGCTGCTTTGAAGCTGTCCTGGAAGCAAGTCTTTTGAGGAAACAGCATTGAGGCGGGGTGAGGTAGGATCAGGCAGGCTGCTGGAACAATGTGCCTCAGCGCTTCAGCATCTCCAAGCGTGACTCTCGTCAGGGATGTATTGACTTCATTGGTGTCTGTAAACACATAAAGTTTATAAATAATATACAGTTCTGCGTTAGCATATGTATAGAATGTGCAACACGCACAGTTCAGGGAGGGATCATTTTCCGCTCTTTATATGAGCAGGAAATGCATGCGTCTTTCTTTATAAGTTAGTTTGGATTATATAACTAAACTATAATATAAATTTTTGTCTATGCCATTGATAAGGATGGCACAATAAGTTCTGAGGATATTGTAGCCAGAGTTTCATTAGCTATATATAGCTGAGGTCCTGGCTGGGGACATTTTTATGCCTCAGTCAGTTTCAGAGTTGTTCCTATAGGAAGGGGTCAGCAAATTATGTGACCTGTTCTGGTTTTTTAAAATTTCTTTCTTCTTGTCTGTATCCAAGGGAGTCCTCAGGGGGTCTTCCTCTGTCATATCTGATTTTTATCAATTTTGAAGGAATCCAAGTTTTTCCCTCTGTGAACATATACAAAACCCTCTCCTCAGTGCAACACATTTCCTGCTTTATATTCTAAGGTTAGGACATCTTTAAAACGAACAGGTTGATTTAACTCAGTGGTTTTTTTTTTCTTCTATAATCCTATGTCTCTCAGCAGCTGTTGTTTTATGTCATGAGCATTCAAAAAATTTAAAGTCAATAAAGCATCATGTAATCTGTTTCTCAGGGTCATTGATAGCCCTCTCTGTTTGTTAAGCATCTCTTTTAAAACACAATCGCATCTCTCAATAATTGTCATTCCTGTAGTACTGTGTGGTATACCTGTAATATGTTCTATATTATAATATGCAAAAATGTCTTATTCTATATGCTGGAGCATTGTCAGTCTTAATTTGTCTAGGTATTTCCACAATTGCCATAACTTCTAATAAACGTGTAATTAAAGAATTGGCCTTTTCAGATCTTAAGACAGCTGCTCATTGAAATCCTAATATGTGTTTATAGGATATAAACATATTTCAGTTTACCAAACTCTGCAAATGAAACACATCCATTTTCCAAACTTCATTTCTTTGGATACCTTTAGGGTTAATTCCTGCAGAGAGTTTGGTTATATAAGGAACAAGTAGGACATTTCTTTACAATGTCCTTGGCTTCTTGCCATGTGATAGAAATTGTTTCTATAAATCTTTGTTGCTAACATAGTGGTTTTTATGAAATTTTGAAGCCTCTGGTATACTTCCTATCAATAGCTGACCAATTTCATCGTTATCTTGTGCTAGAAGACCTGGTAGACCCTCATGGGATCTGATATCTGTTATATACAAGAGATCATTTCTATTTCTGGTCATTTTTGTAGTTTAATAAACAGTGGAGTTCATTTGGAATCATCCTGAATAAGTTCAGCAGTTTCTATATGCAGAACAATTCTTTCTGGATATCAAGTCTAATACTACCATAAGAATGGCATACAGCTTTGATTTGTGAACTGAATCATAAGGACTCTCAACCACTTATATTTGCTGGCTTATATCCTGCCTTTTCTGATTTATTGTCATCAGTATAAAATGTAGGGGCTTCAGAAATTGGTGTCCTTTTTATTATATGAGGGAGAATACGATTAATTCTTTTTATAAACTAAGGTCACTTGCTTTTTTGGGTATTTGTTGGTTTCTCCCAAAAAAATTACTGCAAACTCTTTTCCAGTGTTCATTTTTTGCCCATAATGAGACAATTTCAGCATTAGTAAAAGATACCACAATCTCAGCTGGATCCATTCCAGTTAATTGACAAAGTCTCATTTTTTTCCTTTCAGAATTAATTCAGAAGCTGTGTCTATATAGATTTTAAATTTTTTACTCTGTGTGCTAAAAATATCTATTCTAAGATATAATCTTTCATCTGCAGAAGGATTCCTGTGGGAGAATGAGAAGGCAAGCTAACTAAAAATACAGACCATCGCTGGATCAATATGATCTATACGTGCTTCTTGTAGATTCTTTTTTACTGGAGCCAATTCTTTTTGGGCTTCAGTTGATAATCTTTTTGTACTATTTATGTCTTTACCACCTTGTAAGGTTTGAAATAAATTATTTAGCTCTTGATTAGTAAAACCAGTTGTAGGCTGTAGCCAGTTAGTATCTCGCAGGAAAGTTTGAAAATCATTGAGTAAATAAACTCCTCAAAATGCAGAGTCCAGACCACTCACTTGTGGGGCAATGGACTGTGCCCGGGGGCTTGGTAAGGTTGAGTGAGAAACCCCAGTACCACATACCTGAGAATGGTAGGTGTTTCACCTACTCCAGACCAGATTCCTGGTCTGGAATACACGACCACAACTCCCCACATAAGAACGTGACCAGGTCACGCAGCAGAGAACATAGAGTTCTCTATGCTAATGAGGTATCTAGATGGTCCTGAGGGTTTAGCCCATCAGCTTCCCTTCCTAGACATTCCTTTCTGCAAAAGGTATTTAATCTCTGGTCCACCCTGAGTAAGTTGTATGCACCTGTTCTCCATGATGAACAATCAATAAACAGTTTGGCACCAAGGACAATCTCTCTCATCAAGAATGCTGTGGAAGGAAGCCTTCTATCATACAGAATGACCGCCCAAGTCTCCCACAGAAGGCCCCTCCATGCTCCGGGACATTCACCCCTGTAGCGTGCCGTGCTCCTGGCTAGGCTCTGTGGTCAGCAGCCACCCACCTCACTCAGCTCTGCCATGGCTAGCTTTGCCAACCCGCCCAGTCTCACTCTGCCCTGCCAGTTGCCAGCCTGCGGTTTCCCAAGAACGTCGCCCTCTCCGGCTGGCTTTGCCAAGCGGCCAACAACCGACCTTCCCCAAAACGCTGGGAGCTGCTGTTTGCACGCTACCTGCTAACCGCCCTGGCTGCCCACTCTCTTCTCCTGCCCCATTAAGCCCCGAGGAAGGAAAACACCAGAGACTTTTATTATTTTAAAACTGACCAGATAACTCAATGGCTGGGCGAAGAATGTCCTATCCTAATCTTAACAGTCGCCTTTTCCATCCTCCTTGGCCTCTGCTCGTGGTGGAGGCTACAGACTATAGGTGCCCTGAGACCTTTGCATGTCTGCCCCTTCCTATCTGCTCAAGAGCCTGGTCCGACTGACCAGTCCCCTTCCCCCCTTCTTCCTCCTGGGACCCGGAAATCCCATCTTTTTTCTCTTCGCCTAGCGATTGGCTTCTGCCATCTTTATTGACATAATCAAGAAACAATTAGGGAATCAGATTTTAGTATCAGCTCCTCCCCCCTACACGTCCCCTGAGCTAATCCAGAGTTCCCCTCTCCACTGGCTTCTCCTGCCACGCCCCAGCCTCATCACCGGCTTCCAAGCCAGCTTTGTTCTCGACTCTACGTGGTTTCCAGTGGGGTCTGGACGCCCAGGAAGTTGGGAACCCCTCACCCAGGCTGTGGTCCCCATCTTAGGCCATGTTTTCTCACCCCGAGTGGTGTATCAGCGCTTCCTGCAAGCCCAACACCTGATGGTGGTGTATGTAAAACGCAGTCTAGCGTTCTGAATTTCGTCTGCCCTAACACCCCAGCAGCGAGCTGGAGCACCGACCCACACTCATTCATTCACCCACCGGTGTCTGAGCCTGGTGTAGGCAGTAGCTTCGATGATGATCAGACTAGTGCTCCCCTCACAAAACCAGAGTTCTAGTAGACAGGAAGACAGAACAGGAAGGACATCTAGAGGGTGAGGTCAGGGGATGACAAGAACCATGGTGGGAACAGCAGGGAGAGCTCCGGATAGAATACCAAAGGTCTCTATGAGAAGGCCAGAAAAGGTATTCTCTAGCCTGACATACGGCTCAAACACTTGGAGTGTGAGCAGGGATCTGAAGATACTGAGGGGTGAGTTGTGTAGCTATCTAAGAAGAGAGTTTTAAACAGAGCTTATGACAAGGCTAGAGGCACTGAGGGGATGAAGGCCACACTGCAGACTCCTACCCAGTAGCCAGCAAACACACACACACACACATACACACACACACACACATACACACACACACACACACACATACATATACCATACACATTCACACATGCGCTAATGCATAAACATACTTGAGTGTGTACACATACATACCAAAGCAGAATAATGAACCTACCTGCTCAGAACCTGGGGCCCATCTTTCTAACACATAACAATGTCCTCTCAAATAATGACTGCAGGGGGGGACTTGAGCCTTCCCCGGAGCAGCAAGGATCCCCATCATTACTAGCCAAGAGGACCCCAACTGCTATCCCAGTCTTCCTGTGGAGACTGAGCCTCCTCGGCCTTCCCTGTTCACACTCCCCTAAACTGTTCTAGTGCCTCCGCTGAGCAGATGCTCCGTGACCCTGATGTTCTCAGAACTGACCTTCCTGCAAGAGGGACCGCTCAGCTCTCGTCCTCTCTGCCTGCAGGATGTGGGGCTTCAGACAGCTTGGCCCAGGGAAGTCTATACCCTCCCCCATCACACAGGATCCTGATTGTGCAAGCTCAGGACAGGGTGCTATCACCTGACAAACCTCCTCAGGTCAGGAGATGGTGAATAGCCCTGCACAGAACTAGGCCTTTTGTAAGTGGCAAGTATGATGACAGTCATGTCTCTACCCGTGTCTGAGGAGCCGTGAGGCAAGAAGATGCGGGGTGGCTAGTAGGAGAATAAACGGCCAGTGTTTGACCATAAACAGAGCTTCTGTATAACCCACTCCATGGCTCAGGCAACATATGGAAGGGGTTAAATAGTCTAAGGCCTGGAAGACGGGAGGACTGAGGTAAAACGGTGTCTTTTGCACATGATATGGCCGTAAACTCATGAAGTCAAAGCAGCACAAGACACATGTAAGACTGGCCCATAAATAGCACACCATGGACCAGATAGGGGCTTGAGAGGCCACACCCATTCCTGAGAGTCTGTTGGCAATTAATGACTATAAGGGATAGGAATTCACTTTCTTTAGTGTTTAATTGTAGTATACTGCCTATACTATAGTAACTAACCACCCATGATCGTGTAACAAAACCTAATTAAACAGTGTGTGACACAGAAAAAGATACAGGCAAGCCTGGTGACCTGAAATTAATCTCCAGAATTCATGGAAAGAAGAAAGAGAGAATCAACTCCTGAAAATTTCTCATCTGATCTTTGCAAACACACATACATGAGGGACCGTTTCCAGATGGGCCCCACGAGGATCTCTGGCCAGGCTGAGAACAGGGTGCGATCGGTGGCTGTCCGAGGGCAGCCCGGGATGGGTGGTGAGCAGGCAGGGAGAGTCCGCTGCTGCCCTGCCCCAAAACCGAGTCTCAGCGCCTCCAAGGCGGGCAAAGAGGGAAGAACTGTTACAGCTCTTTGAAGTGCGGGGGGGGGGGGGGACCGAGACAAAAGCTCGGACATCAGGAAGAATCTCACACACATTTAATTTTGAGCTTGGCCAATATATACAGTTTTTGGGGTGGCGACAGGTAATCCCTATTGGCTTGGTCTGAGAGCTTGGGAATACCTTATCTGCATGAAGGTCCTACTCCTACGTGATCACCGGCCATGAACCTCTCCGTGGGAGGGGCTGTGGGGAGCTGAAGCTAAGAGGGCCAGATGACTTTGGGAAGCTCGAAGCGCCTCCTGTCCTAATGGCCTTCTTCAGACCAAGGTGCCGGGGCTTCTAGAGCTTTCTACCAAGCTTTCTGGCCTTTTCTCATAGCCCACTGCCCCACACATACACACACGCACACATGCACACACACATCACACATATGTAGAACAATAATAAATTACATACACATGCAAGAAATGTTGTTACTTTAATTTTTTCAAAGTCTACTTTTAATGATGATTCTCAAGTGCTTTTATCTCTCCTGTAGCCCACCACCCACCAGAGGGAGTGGGAAAGAAAGGATACAGGGGAAATGGACCTGTTTAGAAAGGTTCTTAGAGCAAATCCTATCTGTATTGTCAGAAAATCAGCAGTTCGGTTCACAGGAGTCGGTAGCTTGATCCACTTGCAAACACTTGATGGCTACACCAGCAGTCCAGCTCGGTAGAGTCAGGATAACAAACATGAATCAGCAGCGATGGCACTACCTCGCAGAGACAGGTCTCAGCCTTGGCACAAGTCAGCAGGAGAGAGCAGGGCCAACAGGAAGACCAGGAGAAGTTCTCAGCTGTGCCTCTCTCAGGGAAGTGAAGATCAGAGAAGACACGAGACCAACAAGCATTGCACAGCTCTCTCTATGAGCAGGCCAAGCTCAGCCTCCGTCACCATACGTGGAATCCTTTTTATACTCCTTCAAGCATCACGTGTCCTCCATGGGTCTTGCCTCACCACGTGTCTGGCCTCAGTAGGTGTATCTGTCTCAGCTGACATCACTGCCAATCAATTTGAGTCTGCCGAAGTGACAAGAAACTGTACCACACCACCAGAAGTTTTTTGGTGTGTTTCTCTCTGTAGAGTCCCGACAAATGGAGCTCAAGTACACATGTAAGGCAGACAAATCCATGTGTGTCCTTAGCAAAGACTCCTTCATCACGTGTCCTTTCACATGCTTGCTATAGCAGAACATCCCCTCTCCTGTGTCTGCTTTGGTTAAATGTTCTTCAGGAGTCTGCCTTAGTCTTTCACCTGTGTCTGCTTCAGGAAAACACTCCTTCACGTGTTTGCCCCAGCAAAACACCATCCAACACAGCTGACTTGCAAAGAACCCTTAGGTTTCCACTTTAAAATATGCAGCAGGGGAACATTTTAGGACAAAAGATTAGCAGGTGTGGGAAGTGGTGAGTGGGTAATGGGATTTTTTATGACCAAAATATATTTATATGTGAGTGTGGCATTGTCAGATAATTAATTTAAAGAACTTTTTAAAAAGTAAGTTTCTCCAATCCTCCTCACTATTTGAAGAAAAGAAAAAAAATACTTAGAACACAAAAGTGCCTCCCTGACCCTTCCTTTGAAACCTTTAGGAGAGAGAGAGAGAGAGAGAGAGAGAGAGAGAGAGAGAG
>NW_021626417.1:13010-13316 GCF_004785775.1 Grammomys surdaster
GAGAGAGAGAGAGAGAGAGAGAGAGAGAGAGAGAGAGAGAGAGAGAGTGTGTGTGTGCTGGTCTACCTCCCAAAGGCCGTCTGAAAAGCAGGACACACAATGTTCTGGATACTTTTAAACACTTTCAAATGTAAAGGATTTGAATTTGCTTTTAAATTTTAGAAGAATTTACATTAAAAAACAGAAGTTGGTTTTGTGAATGAGGATTGGCCTTCATGCTTTTGTCAAATTTATTTAGTAAGTGTTCTGGATAATTTGAGGTCAACATGACACAGGCTAGAGTCATGTCAGAGGAGGGAGCTCCAA
>NW_021626418.1:0-2526 GCF_004785775.1 Grammomys surdaster
GGGGGGGTCTGTGATTTGGATATAAAGTGAATGAATAAATAAATTAATTAATTAAGGAAAAGTATAAAAGGAAATACAGAGACACAACTCAATACCATGCGAAGGAAGGTTACCACAATATTTCCTGCTTTTAGTCCAAGAAACAGCTTTATCTGTAACATTAATAAGTTACATACAACACGAACAATATGAGAACTATCAAGTAAGTGTTGCATTTACTATGTCCAGTTCATTTGTATTTAGTAACCTTGGAGAAAGTACTCTAGTGCCTGTCTATCTTATCTTGGTGAGTTCAAAGTTCTGTGTGGATTCCTGTCTATATGCAGGTAAGGACAGGCACAAGATAAGGCTAGAGCCTGTAATTGGGCAGCAGAAAAAGAAGATGGGCTGATAGTTTTAGATATGAGACAGATAGGGACAGAGAGTACAGGAGGTCAGAGAAGATGAAGGAAGGAGGGGATGAACCCAATCCAAGTGGCTTTAAATAGCCACAGGTAGCTATGACTATCATAGAAGGGGTGGAATAATACAGGACAATCTGTCCAATCTAGGTGGGCAGCTTGTATCAATATCAATTGTCTCTGAGTTCATTGTGTGGGTGTTTTGTGGGTTGAGAATTTACTGATATAAATCTGACTGATAAATTACAAGCCTCTAGAGTTTTGATTTTACTGGGTTACAGGGGATTTGTGACAGCTAGCCACAGGGGGCGGATGACTTGGAACGTGAGCAGGTTCCAGCAGTAAGTGAACCTCGAGTTTATGTTGATGTATTTTCATATATTGAACCATCCCTGCATCATGGTAGATGATGCTTTTGATATGTTTCTGGATTCGGCTTGCAAGTATTTTATTGAGTACTTTTTACATCAGTGTTCCTAAGAGAAATTGGTCTGAAATTTTCATTCTTGGTTGAGTCTTTGTGTGGCTTAGGTATCATGGTGACTGTGGTCTCATGATGCTCTGCTATGCTCGCAGACAGGAACCTAGCATAACTGTCTCCTGAGAGGCTTCATCCGGCAGCAGATGGAGGCAGATGCAGAGACCCACAGCCCAACGTCAGGCAGAGCCCAGGAGTCTTGTGGAAGATTGGGGGATAGAAGTGAGCAAGTCAGAGGTGTCAAAGACACCACAAGAAGACCCACAGAGTCAATTGACATGAGACCATGGGGGTTCACAGAGCCTGGGCCACCAGCTAGGGAGCACAGAGGAGGTGGGCCTAGATTCCCTGTATATCTGTAGCAAATGTACAGCTTGGTCTTCATGTGGTTCCTCTAACAAGTGGACAGGGGCTGTCTTGGTCTCTGTTCCCTGCCATTGGGTTCCCCTTCTCCCATACTTTGAGTGCGTGGATGGGCCTCAGTGAGAGAGGATGTCCCTAGTCCTGCTGGTATTAGATGTCCTGCGTGGGGTGGTACCCAAGGGGGACTCTTCTTCTTTCAGGGGAAGGAGTAGGGGCAACAGGAAGAGGGATTTGTAAGAGTGGGACTGGGAAGAGAGGAGGGGGGTTGTGATCTGGATGTAAAGTGAATAAAAAAAACCCAGGAGAATAAAAAAAGGGTTTCCATTGTGTATGCCCCATAATTCCCTTGTTCCTTCTTCATTGATTGGCCTCTAGGCTGGTTTGCTTTCTTTATTGTTTTGAATACAGCAGCAATGACAACCTGAAAAATTACTATCAAATTATTATATATGAAAGAGTAGGCTAATTCACCGAGAAAGGCTCATGGGGAGGTTTCCAGGGGCTAAGGCTGGACCAGGAGAGGATTTTGATTAGTGGCTAGAATTGCCTTGGTTATGGTGTCTCTTCACAACAATGAAACCCAAACTAAGACAAAGAATCCTCACAAGGGGCCTGTCCTGGATGTGGAACTGGAAAAGGCAGCACACGGGCCTGCCTCCCAGTGGCTTAAAACCTGACAACAGCATGCTTACACAGCCAGAAAGGGATGTGAGTTCCAGTCACCGTGGACCTACCTGGAAAGGACGGGTCACGCTGACAATTGTGACACTGTCTGTTGCATCAGTCACAACAATCCTAGCTAGGCCTCGTTGGAATACACACCCCAGCTGTGTGGAAGTATTACAGGGAAAGTCTGTGGCAGGCTGTTTGAGGTCATGTGAGGGCCACACCTCACCATGCTAGAACAAGCTGTTTGATCTTGGGGAGCTCCCTCAAGTGTCCGTGAGTGTCCAGGTGGCTGGTGCTCCCATCTGGAACTGCTCAGCTGGGTATCTGACTGACGTCCCATTCTCAGCCAGTCAGGCCCCCTGGAAATGCCCCAAAGCTGGCAACTGGTGAGTCAAACGGGTCATTTCCCCCAGCAGTGTCCTTGGTCCTGTACAGGAAAATAATCACAAGGAGCACTTAAGATAAAATCTTTTTATTAATATTAGCACTGACATCAAGAGCTTAACAAGACTTTAAGAGTACTTGGCAGTGGTTCAGTGCTCAGGACAGGTGGGTCCACCAGGCCTACGTTCCAGAAGCCCCATCAGGACACCATGCTAACACCCATCTAATGAA
>NW_021626419.1:0-2484 GCF_004785775.1 Grammomys surdaster
GGACAGCTCCTGTGGACAGCCCCTGTGGGACAGCTCCTGTGGACAGCTCCTGCAGTGATGTTTCAGGAAAGCTATGGGCTGAGGCAGGAAACCGAGGACAGCTCCTCATGTTGGCAGTCTGCTGAGTCTGAGAAGGTATTAGCATTGTGGAGGACAGCTTCTGAGGGGCAGCTACCTGCTGAGACTGGAAAGCTTGGAAAAGCTACCATGGACAGCTCCAACAGCTCCTGTGATGGTTGCAGGCTGAAGAGATGTGGAGCTACCATTTTGGACATCTCCTGTGGAACGTTTTGTTTACTGTTAGGGCCACAGGCTGGGGGGAAGAGGGGGGACCTCCTGCTACTTTGATGGCTTTTGTGGTGCAACAGTTTTTGTGGTGAGCCACTCAAGGACTACAGGAAGGAAGAAGGCAGTACTTCTGGGCAGAGGGAATGACCCAGAAAGAAAAAAACAGAAGCAAGAGATTAAGAGCAGACAGACAGAAACCACAATGGAGCAGAAAGGTACAGAGATAGCCATGTGGCAGATTTCAGGCTATAAGAGGTGGGCTAAGACAGATGAGCTAGCTGGAGGCTGTCCCAGCAAAAGTTCTAAGGTTTAAACTATATTTAAAACCTCTGTGACATTATTTATACCAATAGCAGGTCCAGAGAAAGTCCCAATATAAGTGGCATGCCTATAGGACAGTCCTCAAATCAGTCATGAATTAAATGGTCCCTTGGCATCCTACAAGAGCAGCCTGTGTTCCTTTCTGTGGAAGTAAATCCTACTTGACAGACACTAGACAACACTAGGAAAAGCAGGCAACCAGCTGTGTCACAAAAGGAAGAATGCCCTTATTGGGGCATCCAGGGCTTCCCTCTGTGATGAAGAGAGTTCCAAGGTCAGGACACTGAGAGGTCCTCTCAGGAGACAGGGATCCCATCAGTCTTGTTCAAAGGGAGGGTGGGGGCTGAAATAAATACCAGGAAGGGAGAGGACAAGGAGAAGTCCTGACTACACACCTTATCTTTAGCTCATGTGACCCTGGGAGGTCTTCTTGCCTGGAAGAACACTGAGCTCAATAGAGCAGCTGTGCTGACACCAGAGTGGAGGGCCTGACAGCAGTGAGGAGCTGAAACTCTTCTCCAGATGAAGACAGAGCCAGCAGCAGAGACCATGCAGCCCCTCTCCATGCAGGGACATCTTCTAGCCATGTTTCCTGTTCCCAGATGAGGGAGCCAGCCCTCGGGCTAGGATGGAGGAGGATGGGCAGGAAGGAGCCAGGGTCTCCTGCGGAAGAACAGACCCCAAGAGAGGTCACAGGGCTTCTGCTTGGTCCCTAGGAGAGGACAGAAAGATGGGCAGGTGCTCCAAATAGAAAGCCTTCAGTGAATGGGAATTAGCTTAGAAAGTTCGATGTTCTCAGGTGCAACAGGAACGTAAGACTTTCTGAGATACCAAAGCTCCAACAAAGACCGACTTATTCTCTGTCCTCATGAGACCTTGTCATTCTGAGCAGAGAAGGACACTGAGTAGAGGAGGGCAGAGGTTGACAGGAAGCACCCACATATACACAGTCATAATAAAAAAGTAAGAGAAATGGTTAAGATAAAATAAAAACATATAAGACAAAGACCGACAACACTGCTTACATAACTATTCCATAAAGCAGGGATGGATGGTTCTTCTTCATAGCCATCTTGACTGGATTCATAACCACCCAGCAGAAAGAGCACCATATTTCTGACGGCCATGTCAGAGTATGGGCGATGCACCCGACATGTCCACAGCTCCATCTCAACGGCCAGGGCCCTGGACTGAGCATAAAGAGAAGCAGAGGAAGGACAGGTGCTGCCTGTTCTCTGCTTGACACAGCGTCCACACCAGGCCACGACTGGCTGTGTCCCCTCAGATGACAGCCAAAGTGAGCTCTTCCTTCTGTTGTTCTTGTGAAGGATTTGTTCAGAGCGACGAGAGAAGTGAGTGGTACAGGAAGAAACCTGGCAACACATTCTGATACACATTTGTTACCCAATCTGACTCCAGTGCCCTCAGGAACATAAAAATACAGGAAGCTGTATAACAGTTTCCCTGGTCAAGATAGACAGGAAAACTACCATTAGAGATTTTTAGATAGAAGTAACAAGATATTCAAAAGAAGTAACAATATATTCAAAAGAAGTAACAATATATTCAAAACACACCATGAGAAAATTTTGTTCCATTTGTATCTATGGATGTAAGGAGGGTTCAGTATTTGACACACAACGGATGCAATCCACCACAAACAGAGTCAAGGGCAGAAATCACATGGACGTCCACAGATTTACAAAAGGACCTTCGGTAGGGTTTACGTTCATGATAAATCCACACAGAAACTAAGAGCAGCTGAGTGAGCACATTACACACACACACACACACACACACACACACACACACAAGACTTCAATAATGTGTCACCACAGACGTTACTTCCTCTAAACTCAGGAGTCAGAAAGGTTC
>NW_021626420.1:0-2526 GCF_004785775.1 Grammomys surdaster
GGGGGGGTCTGTGATTTGGATATAAAGTGAATGAATAAATAAATTAATTAATTAAGGAAAAGTATAAAAGGAAATACAGAGACACAACTCAATACCATGCGAAGGAAGGTTACCACAATATTTCCTGCTTTTAGTCCAAGAAACAGCTTTATCTGTAACATTAATAAGTTACATACAACACGAACAATATGAGAACTATCAAGTAAGTGTTGCATTTACTATGTCCAGTTCATTTGTATTTAGTAACCTTGGAGAAAGTACTCTAGTGCCTGTCTATCTTATCTTGGTGAGTTCAAAGTTCTGTGTGGATTCCTGTCTATATGCAGGTAAGGACAGGCACAAGATAAGGCTAGAGCCTGTAATTGGGCAGCAGAAAAAGAAGATGGGCTGATAGTTTTAGATATGAGACAGATAGGGACAGAGAGGACAGGAGGTCAGAGAAGATGAAGGAAGGAGGGGATGAACCCGATCCAAGTGGCTTTAAATAGCCACAGGTAGCTATGACTATCATAGAAGGGGTGGAATAATACAGGACAATCTGTCCAATCTAGGTGGGCAGCTTGTATCAATATCAATTGTCTCTGAGTTCATTGTGTGGGTGTTTTGTGGGTTGAGAATTTACTGATATAAATCTGACTGATAAATTACAAGCCTCTAGAGTTTTGATTTTACTGGGTTACAGGGGATTTGTGACAGCTAGCCACAGGGGGCGGATGACTTGGAACGTGAGCAGGTTCCAGCAGTAAGTGAACCTCGAGTTTATGTTGATGTATTTTCATATATTGAACCATCCCTGCATCATGGTAGATGATGCTTTTGATATGTTTCTGGATTCGGCTTGCAAGTATTTTATTGAGTACTTTTTACATCAGTGTTCCTAAGAGAAATTGGTCTGAAATTTTCATTCTTGGTTGAGTCTTTGTGTGGCTTAGGTATCATGGTGACTGTGGTCTCATGATGCTCTGCTATGCTCGCAGACAGGAACCTAGCATAACTGTCTCCTGAGAGGCTTCATCCGGCAGCAGATGGAGGCAGATGCAGAGACCCACAGCCCAACGTCAGGCAGAGCCCAGGAGTCTTGTGGAAGATTGGGGGATAGAAGTGAGCAAGTCAGAGGTGTCAAAGACACCACAAGAAGACCCACAGAGTCAATTGACATGAGACCATGGGGGTTCACAGAGCCTGGGCCACCAGCTAGGGAGCACAGAGGAGGTGGGCCTAGATTCCCTGTACATCTGTAGCAAATGTGCAGCTTGGTCTTCATGTGGTTCCTCTAACAAGTGGACAGGGGCTGTCTTGGTCTCTGTTCCCTGCCATTGGGTTCCCCTTCTCCCATACTTTGAGTGCGTGGATGGGCCTCAGTGAGAGAGGATGTCCCTAGTCCTGCTGGTATTAGATGTCCTGCGTGGGGTGGTACCCAAGGGGGACTCTTCTTCTTTCAGGGGAAGGAGTAGGGGCAACAGGAAGAGGGATTTGTAAGAGTGGGACTGGGAAGAGAGGAGGGGGGTTGTGATCTGGATGTAAAGTGAATAAAAATAACCCAGGAGAATAAAAAAAGGGTTTCCATTGTGTATGCCCCATAATTCCCTTGTTCCTTCTTCATTGATTGGCCTCTAGGCTGGTTTGCTTTCTTTATTGTTTTGAATACAGCAGCAATGACAACCTGAAAAATTACTATCAAATTATTATATATGAAAGAGTAGGCTAATTCACAGAGAAAGGCTCATGGAGAGGTTTCCAGGGGCTAAGGCTGGACCAGGAGAGGATTTTGATTAGTGGCTAGAATTGCCTTGGTTATGGTGTCTCTTCACAACAATGAAACCCAAACTAAGACAAAGAATCCTCACAAGGGGCCTGTCCTGGATGTGGAACTGGAAAAGGCAGCACACGGGCCTGCCTCCCAGTGGCTTAAAACCTGACAACAGCATGCTTACACAGCCAGAAAGGGATGTGAGTTCCAGTCACCGTGGACCTACCTGGAAAGGACGGGTCACGCTGACAATTGTGACACTGTCTGTTGCATCAGTCACAACAATCCTAGCTAGGCCTCGTTGGAATACACACCCCAGCTGTGTGGAAGTATTACAGGGAAAGTCTGTGGCAGGCTGTTTGAGGTCATGTGAGGGCCACACCTCACCATGCTAGAACAAGCTGTTTGATCTTGGGGAGCTCCCTCAAGTGTCCGTGAGTGTCCAGGTGGCTGGTGCTCCCATCTGGAACTGCTCAGCTGGGTATCTGACTGACGTCCCATTCTCAGCCAGTCAGGCCCCCTGGAAATGCCCCAAAGCTGGCAACTGGTGAGTCAAACGGGTCATTTCCCCCAGCAGTGTCCTTGGTCCTGTACAGGAAAATAATCACAAGGAGCACTTAAGATAAAATCTTTTTATTAATATTAGCACTGACATCAAGAGCTTAACAAGACTTTAAGAGTACTTGGCAGTGGTTCAGTGCTCAGGACAGGTGGGTCCACCAGGCCTACGTTCCAGAAGCCCCATCAGGACACCATGCTAACACCCATCTAATGAA
>NW_021626421.1:0-2667 GCF_004785775.1 Grammomys surdaster
ACAGCTCCTGTGGGACAGCTCCTGTGGGACAGCTCCTGTGGGACAGCCCCTGTGGGACAGCTCCTGTGGACAGCTCCTGTGGACAGCTCCTGTGGACAGCTCCTGCAGTGGTGTTTCAGGAAAGCTATGGGCTGAGGCAGGAAACCAAGGACAGCTCCTCATGTTGGCAGTCTGCTGAGGCTGAGAAGGTATTAGCATTGTGGAGGACAGCTTCTGAGGTGCAGCTACCTGCTGAGGCTGGAAAGCCTGGAAAAGCTACCATGGACAGCTCCAACAGCTCCTGTGATGGTTGCAGGCTGAAGAGATGTGGAGCTACCATTTTGGACATCTCCTGTGGAACGTTTTGTTTACTGTTAGGGCCACATGCTTGGGGATGAGGAGGGACCTCCTGCTACTTTGATGGCTTTTGTGGTGCAACGGTTTTTGTGGTGAGCCACTCAAGGACTACAGGAAGGAAGAAGGCAGTACTTCTGGGCAGAGGGAATGACCCAGAAAGAAAAAAAAAAAAAACAGAAGCGGGGGTTTAAGAGCAGACAGACAGAAACCACAATGGAGCAGAAAGGTACAGAGCTAGCCATGTGGCAGGTTTCAGGCTATAAGAGGTGGGCTAAGACAGATGAGCTAGCTGGAGACTGTCCCAGCAAAAGTTCTAAGGTTTAAACTATATTTAAAGCCTCTGTGACATTATTTATACCAATAGCAGGTCCAGAGAAAGTCCCAATATAAGTGGCATGCCTATAGGACAGTCCTCAAATCAGTCATGAATTAAATGGTCCCTTGGCATCCTGCAAGAGCAGCCTGTGTTCCTTTCTGTGGAAGTAAATCCTACTTGACAGACACTAGACAACACTAGGAAAAGCAGGCAACCAGCTGTGTCACAAAAGGAAGAATGCCCTTATTGGGGCGTCCAGGGCTTCCCTCTGTGATGAAGAGAGTTCCAAGATCAGGACACTGAGAGGTCCTCTCAGGAGACAGGGATCCCATCAGTCTTGTTCAAAGGGAGGGTGGGGGCTGAAATAAATACCAGGAAGGGAGAGGACAAGGAAAAGTCCTGACTACACACCTTATCTTTAGCTCATGTGACCCTGGGAGGTCTTCTTGCCTGGAAGAACACTGAGCTCAACAGAGCAGCTGTGCTGACACCAGAGTGGAGGGCCTGACAGCAGTGAGGAGCTGAAACTCTTCTCCAGATGGGGACAGAGCCAGCAGCAGAGACCATGCAGCCCCTCCCCATGCAGGGACATCTTCTAGCCATGTTTCCTGTTCCCAGATGAGGGAGCCAGCCCTCGGGCTAGGATGGAGGAGGATGGGCAGGAAGGAGCCAGGGTCTCCTGAGGAAGAACAGACCCCAAGAGAGGTCACAGGACTTCTGCTTGGTCCCTAGGAGAAGACAGAAAGATGGGCAGGTGCTCCAAATAGAAAGCCTTCAGTGAATGGGAATTAGCTTAGAAAGTTCGATGTTCTCAGGTGCAACAGGAATTCTCAGTTTCTACCATGTTCTTAAGACATCAGGGTGACTCTCCACACACAAGTAAAACTGAGGTGATCAAATTCTTGACATACGGGTTTCTGGGTACACACATACTCATACCTGCACAGGCACGTAAGACTTTCTGAGATACCAGAGCTCCAACAAAGACCGACTTATTCTCTGTCCTCATGAGACCTTGTCATTCTGAGCAGAGAAAGACAAACAAGGACACTGAGTAGAGGAGGGCAGAGGTTGATAGGAAGCACCCACATATACACAGTCATAATAAAAAAGTAAGAGAAATGGTTAAGATAAAATAAAAACATATAAGACAAAGACCGACAACACTGCTTACATAACTATTCCATAAAGCAGGGATGGATGGTTCTTCTTCATAGCCATCTTGACTGGATTCATAACCACCCAGAAGAAAGAGCACCATATTTCTGATGGCCATGACAGAGTATGGGCGATGCACCCGACATGTCCACAGCTCCTTCTCAACGGCCAGGGCCCTGGACTGAGTGTAAAGAGAAGCGGAGGAAGGACAGGTGCTGCCTGCTTTCTGCTTCACACAGCATCCACACCAGGCCACGACTGGTTGTGTCCCCTCAGATGACAGCCAAAGTGAGCCCTTCCTTCTGTTGTTCTTGTGAAGGATTTGTTCAGAGGAATGAGAGAAGTGAGTGGTGCAGGAAGAAACCTGGCAACACATTCTGATACACATTTGTTACCCAATCTGACTCCAGTGCCCTCAGGAACATAAAAATACAAGAAGCTGTATAACAGTTCCCCTGGTCAAGATAGACAGGAAAACTACCATTAGAGATTTTTAGATAGAAGTAACAAGATATTCAAAAGAAGTAACAAGATATTCAAAAGAAGTAACAAGATATTCAAAACACACCATGAGAAAATTTTTGTTCCATTTGTATCTAGGGATGTAAGGAGGGTTCAGTATTTGACACTCAACGGATGCAATCCACCACAAACATAGAGTCAAGGACAGAAATCACATGGACATCCACAGATTTACAAAAAGACCTTCAGTAGGGTTTGCGTTCATGATAAATCCACACAGAAACTAAGAGCAGCTGAGTGGGCACGTTACACACACACACACACACACACACACAACTTCAATAATGCGTCACCACAGACGTTACTTCCTCTAAACTCAGGAGTCAGAAAGGTTC
>NW_021626422.1:0-8425 GCF_004785775.1 Grammomys surdaster
TCTATGGAAAGCTAACCTTGCACATTTAACCACATTTTCAGGCATGGCATATGGTTAAACAGGGTGTATCTCCCCAAGTGGGGGCTGTGACACAGGGCTGAGGCAGGAAAAAAAAAACGGAAGGTAGAGATTATCTGCAGTGTCTGTAGGAGCCTGGCACAGGGAAAGAGATAACTTCCACTGGTATTCTGTTCCAGTGGTAAGGGCAACTGATATTAATGTCTACAGTAACATGGTGAGGTTGGTCTTTTGAAAAAGTACCTTTTCTACTGGCAGGTATGGCTTGTGGTTGAACAGCAGTATCTTTCAATAATAAGGGACTTAGACACAAAGATGTGTTTGTAAAGCCTGATCAATTCTGCTTTTGAGAGAGCACAAAATTCAGTTGAGCTAACATCCTATGACAACCCCCCCCCTTATCAACAGCCAGTCAAGGTACAACGTCAGGATTAAGCTACATATAGATAACTAATACAACTTACAGAAAAAAATAAAATTACCCTGCCAATCATGGATTCAGATGATTTTGCCCCCTTGTGTGGTTCCTGTAAAATTTGCCAGACATACATTTTCTAAAATATTAAGGTGCTGACTCTGTATGGTAATGCCCCAATGTTGCTGTAACTACACTAAATAACCAGTACCCCTAGACTTGGTCTCTCTGTTTGGACCTGATGAGAGGGTGAGTGGTGAGAGTCCTTGTTACTGAGCTCATAATAAAGACCTTTGTGTGTTTGCATTGCAATAGGCTTTTGTTGGTCTTTGAGGTCTCTCTGACTTGGACATAATATATTGATGTATTGACAGGAAACCCAAGATCCTCAGGAGTCCCAACTGAAGGGTTGAAAGGCTGGCTGTTAAGTCATTGTTGATCTTTGTGCCAGTGGCTTGTCTGTCAGATTAGTGTCTCTGTACTTTATGTTTCAGATATTTCTTGAGTATTTATGGAGGGAAATGACTGAAGTGAATGTGGAAGCACAGTATAGTGGATGCACTGGAAATTTGTAGCCGAAAATGGCTTGGATGATGTTCCAGAGCCTGGTATAGGAGATGCTGTTTTCTTGGTTTTAATTTCTGGGAAGGTTAGAGCAGACTTGGATCCCTGCTTCATGGCTCACAGCTGCCATCCTGTCTTCATTTTTTCCTCTGTCCAAGTGTAGGAATCACCTGGGTTACCTTTATTGCCTCCTTGTGGCTGTCTGTTATGTGTGACACTTTATTATTTTGTGACTAAGAGAGGAAATGAGACTGTTTCCATCTCAATTGATTTAGTTACTAACCCCTCACTTTGGGTAAAGTCCTTCTCACCAACAGGACCTAGACCCATTGAATAGTCCATGACAAAAAACTGTTTGAGATAGCGTTTAGGGCAAAATCAGGCTCTCCCTACCCTGTTTTACAGGATGGAAAATACAAAGACCTCATTTTTCTGCCTCATGATCCACCTTCTGCCCAGTCCATATGTGACTCTGTAGTTTTGGAGTTGGCGTTAGATGAAAGGTTGATCTTCATCCATTCCAACAGAGTCAGCATATCTACCTTGGACCAGAGATCCTATAATTTGGGGGTGGCCATTTCCAGTTCTGTGAGGCAATCTGCTTCTCTATCCAGGTTCCAGCTATTTTAGCCACCTCTTTGGTAGCACTGGCTGGGAAACCTGATGTTAAAGACACCTTATCCCAGAGCAGCACGACTTCTAAAGTCCCCATTCCAGTGTATCCTTCTCTGCTCTGAGACAGTTGCCATACTCATTTTGTCCTGGCTCAACCACAACTCCACCTCCCTGTTTTGGTGGTAGGGGCTCCTGTAATTGATATGGTGAGATCATTGGTTTTGGATTGTTACAATTTCCTCATTTATTACTGTCTCCGTGTCATAGTTGTCTTAAGTTCTCAACATTTCAGAGCTACAGTCATCTGAAGGAGCCTCAATTGAGGGCATGCCCTCATCAGAATAGCTGGTTGCTATGTCTGTGAGAGATAGTGTTGCTGATTGATGTGTGAAGGCTCTTGCACTGAGGGTGGCAGGATCCCTAAGCAAGTGTTCTGGGCTGGATGAGAGAGCTAGGTGAGCATGAGACAGTGACCAAGCAAGAAAGTAAACCAGGAGATAATATTTGCCCATGACTTTTGCCTTCACTTTCTAGCTTCAGTTTCTATTCTTGGCTCCCAGTACAATGAACTGTGATCTGACAGAACCATGCACAACAACCATTTATTACCTCAGATAGAGTTATTAAATTGAGGTTATGGTATTTCATGGAAAATAGACTCTGAAAAATTTAGCTAGAGTTCATTTGTGTGATATTTTGGCCAAAAATCTTTATTAGTATGCTTATGCTCTGAGATACTGAGTAGGTCAAAATTTAGAAATAATGGGATGATTTTTGTATTTTGTATTTTTATTTTATTTATTTGTATTTGTCCACTTTCCCATTTGTTTATATATTGAATTTACATCTCAATTGCTACCACCACCCATTCCTCCTTACACTGTCCCTCATCCCTGACTCCTTTTTATATCACCAGGGAGGATAGGGACCACTTGTGTATCCCCCAACCATGCTATATCAAGTCTCTGCAGGGTTGAGTACATCCTTTCCCACTGAGGTCAACAAGGTAGGCAAGTTAGGGGAATAGTTTGGACAGACAGGCAACATCTTAAGGGACATGCCCTGCTCCAGTTGTTGGAGAACCCATGTGAAGACTGAGTAGCACTTGTTCTACATATATGGTGGGGACCTTGATCCATCCTGTGTGTGCTCTTTGGTTTGTGACTCAGTCTCTGAGAGTCTCCTAGGGTCCAAGTTAGTTGACTCTAATGGTCTTCTTATGGACTTCCTGTTCCTTTGGAGGTCCTTAATTCTTTTTCCAACTCTTCCAAAAGACTGCCTGAGCCCTGTCCAGTGTTAAGCTGTGGGTCTCTGCATCTGTTTCAGTCAGGTTCTGGTGGAGACTCTCAGAGGACAATTATGCTAAGAGATTGTCTGCAAGTATAACAAAGTATCTTCACTAATGTCAGGGATTGGTGCTTGCCCATGAGATGGGTCTCTTGTTGGGCAGGGTATAGTTTGGCCAATCCCTCAATCTCTGCTCCATCTTTTATGCCTTCATTTCTTGTAGACAGGACCAAGAAAGAATGGAAAGGTTTTTGGTTCAGTTGGTGTCCTTAACTTTTCACTAGGCGTCCTGCCTGCCTACAGGATGTGACCTTTTCCGGGTCTATACCTCACTGCTATGCATCTCAGCTAAGATCACCCCCATAGACTCCTTGGTGCCCTCCTATGTGTGGTCTCTGGCAATCCTAAAGATTCCCCTACTTTTCCACTCCCACTTACTAGTGATTTTGATTCATATTCCTCACCCTTTTGCCCAACCTTATGTCTCACAACCCTGTTGCTCACCCCCCTTTCCTTTCTTATCTTCTCTCCCATCCAGTTCTCTCACTTCCATCTGCCTCATATGACTGTTTTATTCCCCCTCCTGTGTGAGATCTACCATGCTCATTTGAGCCTTCCTTCTTGTTTAGCTTCTTTAGGCCTATGGAGTGTAGTGTGTATATCCTATACTTTATGGTTAATATTCACTTGTAAGTGAGTACATACATGCATGTCATTTTTGGTCTGGGTTACCTCAGGATGATAGTTTCTAGTTGTATCCATTTGATTGCAAAAATCATCATGTCCTTGTTTTAACTAGCTAAATGGTATTACATCTTTTAAATGAACCTCATTTTCTATACCCTTTCGGGTGAGGGACAGCTGGACTGTGTGCAGTTGCTATCTGTAATTAATTTAAAAGCTATGAACTTAGTGGAGCACGTTCGGTTCTGCATATATGCCTAAAAAGGTTCCCTAAGTGTTGTACCTCTTCCTGCTAAGTCATAAATTAATGGAATGATTAGGGAAATTAGTTCCAGGAAGGAACCTTAAGTAAAACCTTTTGCAACTGTGGTCTAAGCGTGGCATGGTCTGTCAACTTAGAAGCCAAATTTGACAGGATCATCCATATTGCACAGCTTCTGGAAACTGAAAGATGAAAATGTCAAGGTAATGGATTCTTCCCCTATAGTTTCTGTTTATCACTATTGCGTCCATCTTTTGGCAGAGTCAGAGCCCCAGAGAAGACTCTGTTTGAGGTCATTGCATTGAAGTTGTGAAGATGATGCTTGTGTTGTATTTTGTGACTACAACTTGTTGAGATACATAAAGCATTTATAAATCTGCCATGGAGAGATACATAAAGGGAGAAGTACCCAAAATGAGGGATGTATTAAAAGTTACAAGAAACGGGCCTTCTAATCTAAGCCTTTAGAAAGTGAAGTCCAATGTATTTGAGACTAAGCAATAGGATTTGGTATTTTACAAGATGTGGCTTTCAAGATATTGCCTTGAGTTTCAGAAGAGACTTTAGACATTTGAACACTTTAGGAGCTCCTACAGACTATTAGAACCACTGTAGACTGAATGCATTTTCATCAAAGGATGAACATGAGCCTATAGTGTCCAGGGTCAGATGAAGTTGATTGAAACAAAAAGCTTCTAAGTAGGAAGACGTCTTTGAACACTTGTCTGTCATATCTAGCTTTCATTTTGGAGCTTGTGGAAGCTCTTGTAGGAGGAGCCTTTCCAGATTCTTTTAGGGGATAGAATAGTGTGTACATTCTTGAAAAAGAAATTTTTCTTTCTTTTGTTTTTTGTTTCTGCAATAATTTATATATTCATTATAACCCTGATCACTGTTCCCACTTTTGGTCCCCTGCCCTCACAGAGTCCCTCCCACCAATTTCCTCTGTTTCTCCTTTGAGAAGGTGTGGGCCTCATGGGTATCCCCATACCATGGTGCATCAAGTCTTGGGTTAAGTGTGTCATCTCCCACTGAGGCCAGACATGGCAGCCCTATTAAGAGAACAGATTCCAAAGATAAGTAGCAGCTTTAGAGACAGCCCCTGCTACAGTAGTTGGAGGACCCTCATGAAGACTGAGCTGCATATCTGCTACATATGTGCTCGGGGCTTAGTCCAGCCTATGTATGCTCTTTTGTTTGTGGCTCAGTCATTGAGTGTCCCCAAGGGTCCTGTTTAGTTGAGTTTGTTGTTCTTCCTGTGGAGTTCCTATCCTCTTCAGGGCCTACAATCCTTCCTCTAACTATTTTATAACGGTCCCCAAGGTCCATTCAATGTTTGACTGTGGTTCTCTGCATCTGTTTCAGTCAGCTGCTGGGTGGAGCCTCACAATGGACAATTATGCAAGTCTCCTGTTTAGGAGCATAACAGAGTATCCTTAATGTCATGGATTAGAGGTTGCCAGTAAAGTAGGTCTCTAGTTGGGCAAGTTTTCATTGGCCATTCCCTCATTCTCTGCTGCACCTTTACCCCTGCATTTCTGTTAGACAGGACAAATTTTGTTGTGGGTGTCTACTGTGTTGTGGTTGAATTTGATCCTTCTTCAGCTTTCTTCTCATGCTCCCATACATTTACCATTTTGTCTCTGTCCCTAAGTCACATAAGATACAGTATAAATACTTGTTATTCAATGCTAATCTATTTTGCAAACCTGTTGGTTTTATATTTATAACTTTATTCTTTTTGTTTTTGTTTTTCAAGACAAAATTTCTCTGTGAAGCCCTTCCTATCCTGATAGTAGATATAGAATCCAGACAAGCCACCTGACATGTTATTGTAAAATAAGCACATGCTTCTGTGCTCTCTTCATCCACATCTTTAATTTTGAAATTTGTCCAAATATATAGGTTATATTCTATTTCTAAAGATGGCATATGCTCATGATTTCAATACTACCTGAGGCTTCAGAGTCATTGGATTCCAGGTGTATGAACTTCTGCCTTACTCGTGTGTTTCTTCTGAAATTTTTGGACAAATAGGAATATTTTTCCTGTGTGGATGAATATGATTATCATATGTGCCTCATCTTTAGTTTTGTCAGAATGTGGCCTCAGAACTCTTGATCTTCATGTTATGGGTAGTTGTTGGTCCCTATGTAGATGTTAGAAATTGACCATCATTATGTGGAAGACCAGCCAGAACTTTCCACTTCTGAGTTATCTCATTCTCCTGCCCTATGTTGCTTATTTATGATCAACATTTATATTAATAATATTTTCATCTGTCCATTTGTATCTGTTTAAACATGCATTCCCTTTTAGTAAAATTTTATTAATGTTGCATTTTAAACTGGCACACTTTATGTTTCTATAAGATGAATGCAGAACTGCTTTGAATTTATAATTCTTTGTAGGAACTTCAGGAAAGAGCTGTGAGTTCTCTCTATCATTTCTGTCTCCTTGGTTGATTTTTTACAGGGGCATGAGTGTCTTAATATGTAACTTTTGCTGTGCTGTAACTTGTTGCATTGACCATGCTGGCATCAAGCTCAAGTACATATACCTGCCTGTGCCTCTGGGATTAAAGACATGAGCAAAACCCCCCAGGTTGTCCATCATTTATGTAGTTACTAATTGTTGATACAATTTCTTTAATGTGTGCTCAGAACTGTTGGTCTGTTACCCTCTCCATCTCTCTCTCAATTGGCATTTCTCTTGTAAAGCTCTAACCTATTCATTGGGTTCAGAAGTGACACATGCAATCCTCATAATACAAGTTCCTTTTAAAATGACATAGCAATTAGATTATAACTTCTGTGTCAAGAAATAAATGGAGGTAGCACCGGAAATATATGATTATATTGTCTAGGAAGCATACCTTTATTTACAGTGATGTCAGTATCATGCTTTGTGTTGTATACGTATTTTAGGATGCAGTGACTTTTGATGATGTGCATGTCAGTTTCACTGGAGAAGAGTGGGATTTGCTGGATCCTTCCCAGAAGAATCTCTACAAAGATGTGATGCTGGAGACCTACTGGAACCTCACTGATATAGGTAAGACAGTGAATTTTCTTTTGCTATTCAAAATAAGGGGACAAATATTCCTTGGTTATTGATGATGCTCTGTTATTTCAATTGAGAACAAGGAAGACTAAGTATAATGAATCAGGTTCAGTGCTGTGAAAATTCACAGTAACTTGAATTTTGTCTAATTTCCAATACTATATCACTCATTTTCTGGTACTGTGTTTTAGGGTACAATTTGGAAGACCACCATATTGAAAAAGAATTTCAATATTCTGGAAGGTACAAAAGGTAATATTAATGTGCAAACTGAAACAAATATGACTCTGAGGCAATTTTAATATGTCCTAGAAACTCTAAAGGAAAGGAAATATGTAAAATATCAGTCCTTTAAGTATAGCTATGATTAAAATATTCTCACAAAGCCATGTGCCTCAATGTCAATTATCTGATTTGTGTTTGCAAGGCATTCCTCTAAGGAAGAAACATGGAGACAATGCCTTTAGAGATACCTTTATTTGATATGTAGCTTCAGTAGAGCTATGCTGTGGAAATACCAATCTGAACAGTCTCATAATATTTAGATGTTGCACATTGAATAGTGATAAATAAATATACAAATCATCCAATAAGCAAATAGTCCATGGTAAATTTGATGATACTCATATTCTTGTAGTGATACTGCTAAGTTTATTGAGAGGTCAAGAATGTTGTCATGGAGAAACCTCAATCCATATACAGCATGTCTATAAGAAACTAAAAGTCAAATGGTGTTAATTCAGTGTGGAAAGCTTTCATTTCTTCTTCTTTTTATGGGTATATCAAGTGTCAGAATAAATAAAATCGTGTGAGCATATGAATATTTAAAAGAGCAACTTATCTCTCTCTATTCCAGATCAGTGAGAAGACATGTAGTATTCTGCCTTTGGTAGACTTTCTGAATATGATAGAAGTTTACAGTTAATTTGCTTGCAAACTTTACTGAGAACATCCCCAAAGTCACACTGCAGAAAATCCCAGTGGGTACTAGAAATTTGTAAATTTTTCTGTTTTTCCTGATTCACAGTGCTAATGTGGTGTGATTCACACTACAGGAAATTGATGAATATAATCAGTGTTATAAAGGACTATGTTTTTCCATTTTCCTTCAGATACATGAAATACATCATATAGAAATCTCATAGAGAAAAAGGTTTTTTTTTAACTCTGAGCCATGTAATAAATATTCTTGTCATCACAGGTGTTTTCAAAGAGGCAAATCAAACCATAGTTGGGGAGAACACTATGAACATATGAAGTGAGAAAACCTTAAGATATGGTTCTTCTTTATTATTAAACCAAACTGTAAAATTAATTCATATTGATTAAATGATTGATCAGAGTAATGAATGTGGTAAAGCTTTCATTTGTGCCAATTATCATTTCAGGCATGTAAGAAGTCATAGTGTGCAGAAACCATATGAATGTAATCACTGTGGTAAAGCCTTTGCAATACACAATCATCTCCAAAGACATAAAAGAATACATACCGGAGAGAAACCTTATGAATGTAATCA
>NW_021626423.1:0-8429 GCF_004785775.1 Grammomys surdaster
TCTATGGAAAGCTAACCTTGCACATTTAACCACATTTTCAGGCATGGCATATGGTTAAACAGGGTGTATCTCCCCAAGTGGGGGCTGTGACACAGGGCTGAGGCAGGAAAAAAAAAACGGAAGGTAGAGATTATCTGCAGTGTCTGTAGGAGCCTGGCACAGGGAAAGAGATAACTTCCACTGGTATTCTGTTCCAGTGGTAAGGGCAACTGATATTAATGTCTACAGTAACATGGTGAGGTTGGTCTTTTGAAAAAGTACCTTTTCTACTGGCAGGTATGGCTTGTGGTTGAACAGCAGTATCTTTCAATAATAAGGGACTTAGACACAAAGATGTGTTTGTAAAGCCTGATCAATTCTGCTTTTGAGAGAGCACAAAATTCAGTTGAGCTAACATCCTATGACAACCCCCCCCCTTATCAACAGCCAGTCAAGGTACAACGTCAGGATTAAGCTACATATAGATAACTAATACAACTTACAGAAAAAAATAAAATTACCCTGCCAATCATGGATTCAGATGATTTTGCCCCCTTGTGTGGTTCCTGTAAAATTTGCCAGACATACATTTTCTAAAATATTAAGGTGCTGACTCTGTATGGTAATGCCCCAATGTTGCTGTAACTACACTAAATAACCAGTACCCCTAGACTTGGTCTCTCTGTTTGGACCTGATGAGAGGGTGAGTGGTGAGAGTCCTTGTTACTGAGCTCATAATAAAGACCTTTGTGTGTTTGCATTGCAATAGGCTTTTGTTGGTCTTTGAGGTCTCTCTGACTTGGACATAATATATTGATGTATTGACAGGAAACCCAAGATCCTCAGGAGTCCCAACTGAAGGGTTGAAAGGCTGGCTGTTAAGTCATTGTTGATCTTTGTGCCAGTGGCTTGTCTGTCAGATTAGTGTCTCTGTACTTTATGTTTCAGATATTTCTTGAGTATTTATGGAGGGAAATGACTGAAGTGAATGTGGAAGCACAGTATAGTGGATGCACTGGAAATTTGTAGCCGAAAATGGCTTGGATGATGTTCCAGAGCCTGGTATAGGAGATGCTGTTTTCTTGGTTTTAATTTCTGGGAAGGTTAGAGCAGACTTGGATCCCTGCTTCATGGCTCACAGCTGCCATCCTGTCTTCATTTTTTCCTCTGTCCAAGTGTAGGAATCACCTGGGTTACCTTTATTGCCTCCTTGTGGCTGTCTGTTATGTGTGACACTTTATTATTTTGTGACTAAGAGAGGAAATGAGACTGTTTCCATCTCAATTGATTTAGTTACTAACCCCTCACTTTGGGTAAAGTCCTTCTCACCAACAGGACCTAGACCCATTGAATAGTCCATGACAAAAAACTGTTTGAGATAGCGTTTAGGGCAAAATCAGGCTCTCCCTACCCTGTTTTACAGGATGGAAAATACAAAGACCTCATTTTTCTGCCTCATGATCCACCTTCTGCCCAGTCCATATGTGACTCTGTAGTTTTGGAGTTGGCGTTAGATGAAAGGTTGATCTTCATCCATTCCAACAGAGTCAGCATATCTACCTTGGACCAGAGATCCTATAATTTGGGGGTGGCCATTTCCAGTTCTGTGAGGCAATCTGCTTCTCTATCCAGGTTCCAGCTATTTTAGCCACCTCTTTGGTAGCACTGGCTGGGAAACCTGATGTTAAAGACACCTTATCCCAGAGCAGCACGACTTCTAAAGTCCCCATTCCAGTGTATCCTTCTCTGCTCTGAGACAGTTGCCATACTCATTTTGTCCTGGCTCAACCACAACTCCACCTCCCTGTTTTGGTGGTAGGGGCTCCTGTAATTGATATGGTGAGATCATTGGTTTTGGATTGTTACAATTTCCTCATTTATTACTGTCTCCGTGTCATAGTTGTCTTAAGTTCTCAACATTTCAGAGCTACAGTCATCTGAAGGAGCCTCAATTGAGGGCATGCCCTCATCAGAATAGCTGGTTGCTATGTCTGTGAGAGATAGTGTTGCTGATTGATGTGTGAAGGCTCTTGCACTGAGAGTGGCAGGATTCCTAAGCAAGTGTTCTGGGCTGGATGAGAGAGCTAGGTGAGCATGAGACAGTGACCAAACAAGAAAGTAAGCCAGGAGATAATATTTGCCCATGACTTTTGCCTTCACTTTCTAGCTTCAGTTTCTATTCTTGGCTCCCAGTACAATGAACTGTGATCTGACAGAACCATGCACAACAACCATTTATTACCTCAGATAGAGTTATTAAATTGAGGTTATGGTATTTCATGGAAAATAGACTCTGAAAAATTTAGCTAGAGTTCATTTGTGTGATATTTTGGCCAAAAATCTTTATTAGTATGCTTATGCTCTGAGATACTGAGTAGGTCAAAATTTAGAAATAATGGGATGATTTTTGTATTTTGTATTTTTATTTTATTTATTTGTATTTGTCCACTTTCCCATTTGTTTATATATTGAATTTACATCTCAATTGCTACCACCGCCCATTCCTCCTTACACTGTCCCTCATCCCGGACTCCTTTTTATATCACCAGGGAGGATAGGGACCACTTGTGTATCCCCCAACCATGCTATATCAAGTCTCTGCAGGGTTGAGTACATCCTTTCCCACTGAGGTCAACAAGGTAGGCAAGTTAGGGGAATAGTTTGGACAGACAGGCAACATCTTAAGGGACATGCCCTGCTCCAGTTGTTGGAGAACCCATGTGAAGACTGAGTAGCACTTGTTCTACATATATGGTGGGGACCTTGATCCATCCTGTGTGTGCTCTTTGGTTTGTGACTCAGTCTCTGAGAGTCTCCTAGGGTCCAAGTTAGTTGACTCTAATGGTCTTCTTATGGACTTCCTGTTCCTTTGGAGGTCCTTAATTCTTTTTCCAACTCTTCCAAAAGACTGCCTGAGCCCTGTCCAGTGTTCAGCTGTGGGTCTCTGCATCTGTTTCAGTCAGGTTCTGGTGGAGACTCTCAGAGGACAATTATGCTAAGAGACTGTCTGCAAGTATAACAAAGTATCTTCACTAATGTCAGGGATTGGTGCTTGCCCATGAGATGGGTCTCTTGTTGGGCAGGGTATAGTTTGGCCAATCCCTCAATCTCTGCTCCATCTTTTATGCCTTCATTTCTTGTAGACAGGACCAAGAAAGAATGGAAAGGTTTTTGGTTCAGTTGGTGTCCTTAACTTTTCACTAGGCGTCCTGCCTGCCTACAGGATGTGACCTTTTCCGGGTCTATACCTCACTGCTATGCATCTCAGCTAAGATCACCCCCATAGACTCCTTGGTGCCCTCCTATGTGTGGTCTCTGGCAATCCTAAAGATTCCCCTACTTTTCCACTCCCACTTACTAGTGATTTTGATTCATATTCCTCACCCTTTTGCCCAACCTTATGTCTCACAACCCTGTTGCTCACCCCCCTTTCCTTTCTTATCTTCTCTCCCATCCAGTTCTCTCACTTTCATCTGCCTCATATGACTGTTTTATTCCCCCTCCTGTGTGAGATCTACCATGCTCATTTGAGCCTTCCTTCTTGTTTAGCTTCTTTAGGCCTATGGAGTGTAGTGTGTATATCCTATACTTTATGGTTAATATTCACTTGTAAGTGAGTACATACATGCATGTCGTTTTTGGTCTGGGTTACCTCAGGATGATAGTTTCTAGTGGTATCCATTTGATTGCAAAAATCATCATGTCCTTGTTTTAACTAGCTAAATGGTATTACATCTTTTAAATGAACACATTTTCTATACCCATATTTCGGGCGAAGGACAGCTGGACTGTGTGCAGTTGCTATCTGTAATTAATTTAAAAGCTATGAACTTAGTGGAACATGTTCGGTTCTGCATATATGCCTAAAAAGGATCCCTAAGTGTTGTACCTCTTCCTGCTAAGTCATAAATTAATGGAATGATTAGGGAAATTAGTTCCAGGAAGGAAGCTTAAGTAAAACCTTTTGCAACTGTGGTCTAAGTGTGGCATGGTCTGTCAACTTAGAAGCCAAACTTGACAGGATCATCCATATTGCACAGCTTCTGGAAACTGAAAGATGAAAATGTCAAGGTAATGGATTTTTCCCCTATAGTTTCTGTTTATCACTATTCTGTCCATCTTTTGGCAGAGTCAGAGCCCCAGGGAAGACTCTGTTTGAGGTCATTGCATTGAAGTTGTGAAGATGATGCTTGTGTTGTATTTTGTGACTACAACTTGTTGAGATACATAAAGCATTTATAAATCTGCCATGGAGAGATACATAAAGGGAGAAGTACCCAAAATGAGGGATATATTAAAAGTTACAAGAAACGGGCCTTCTAATCTAAGCCTTTAGAAAGTGAAGTCCAATGTATTTGAGACTAAGCAATAGGATTTGGTATTTTACAAGATGTGGCTTTCAAGATATTGCCTTGAGTTTCATAAGAGACTTTAGACATTTGAACACTTTAGGAGCTCCTACAGACTATTAGAACCACTGTAGACTGAATGCATTTTCATCAAAGGATGAACATGAGCCTATAGTGTCCAGGGTCAGATGAAGTTGATTGATACAAAAAGCTTCTAAGTAGGAAGACGTCTTTGAACACTTGTCTGTCATATCTAGCTTTCATTTTGGAGCTTATGGAAGCTCTTGTAGGAGGAGCCTTTCCAGATTCTTTTAGGGGATAGAATAGTGTGTACATTCTTGAAAAAGAAATTTTTCTTTCTTTCTTTTTTTTGTTTCTGCAATAATTTATATATTCATTATAACCCTGATCACTGTTCCCACTTTTGGTCCCCTGCCCTCACAGAGTCCCTCCCATCAGTTTCCTCTGTTTCTCCTTTGAGAAGGTGTGGGCCTCATGAGTATCCCCATACCATGGTGCATCAAGTCTTGGGTTAAGTGCGTCATCTCCCACTGAGGCCAGACATGGCAGCCCTGTTAAGAGAACAGATTCCAAAGATAAGTAGCAGCTTTAGAGTTCTCCCCTGCTACAGTAGTTGGAGGATCCTCATGAAGACTGAGCTGCATATCTGCTACATATGTGCTCGGGGCTTAGTCCAGCCTATGTATGCTCTTTTGTTTGTGGCTCAGTCACTGAGTGTCCCCAAGGGTCCTGTTTAGTTGAGTTTGTTGTTCTTCCTGTGGAGTTCCTATCCTCTTCAGGGCCTACAATCCTTCCTCTAACTCTTCCATAACAGTCCCCAAGGTCCATTCAATGTTTGACTGTGGTTCCCTGCATCTGTTTCAGTCAGCTGCTGGGTGGAGCCTCACAATGGACAATTATGCAAGTCTCCTGTTGGGGAGCATAACAGAGTATCCTTAATGTCATGGATTAGAGGTTGCCAGTAAAGTAGGTCTCTAGTTGGGCAAATTTTCATTGGCCATTCCCTCATTCTCTGCTGCACCTTTATCCCTGCATTTCTGTTAGACAGGACAAATTTTGTTCTGGGTTTCTACTGTGTTGTGGTTGAATTTGATCCTTCTTCAGCTTTCTTCTCATGCTCCCATACATTTACCATTTTGTCTCTGTCCTGAAATCACATAAGATACAGTATAAATACTTGTTATTCAATGCTAATCTATTTTGCAAACCTGTTGATTTTATATTTATAACTTTATTCTTTTTGCTTTTGTTTTTCAAGACAAAATTTCTCTGTGAAGCCCTTCCTATCCTGATAGTAGATATAGAATCCACACAAACCACCTGACATGTTATTGTAAAATAAGCACATGCTTCTGTGCTGCTCTTCATCCACATCTTTAATTTTGAAATTTGTCCAAATATATAGGTTATATTCTATTTCTAAAGATGACATATGCTCATGATTCCAATACTGCCTGAGGCTTCAGAGTCATTGGATTCCAGGTGTATGAAGTTCTGCCTTACTCATGTGTTTCTTCTGAAATTTTTGGACAAATAGGAGTATTTTACCTGTGTGGATGAATATGATTATCATATGTGCCTCATCTTTAGTTTTGTTAGAATATGGCCTCAGAACTCTTGATCTTCATGTTATGGGTAGTCGTTAGTCCCCATGTAGATATTTGAAATTGACCACCATTATGTGGAAGACCAGCCAGAGCTTTCCACTTCTGAGTTATTTCATTCTCCTGCCCTATGTTGCTTATTTATGATCAACATTTATATTAATAATATTTTTATCTGTCCGTTTGTGTCTGTTTAAACATGCATTCCCTTTTAGTAAAATTTTATTAATGTTGCATTTTAAACTGGCACACTTTATGTTTCTATAAGATGAATGCAGAACTGCTTTGAATTTATAATTCTTTGTAGGAACTTCAGTAAAGAACTATGGGTTCTCTCTATCATTTCTGTTTCCTTGGTTGATTTTTTACAGGGGCATGAGTGTCTTAATATGTAACTTTTGCTGTGCTGGAACTTGTTGCATTGACCATGCTGGCATCAAGCTCAAGGACATATACCTGCCTGTGCCTCTGGGATTAAAGACATGAGCAAAACCCCCCAGGTTGTCCATCATTTGTGTAGTTACTAATTGTTGATACAATTTCTTTAATGTGTGCTCAGAGCTGTTGGTCTGTTACCCTCTCCATCTCTCTCTCAGTTGGCATTTCTCTTGTAAAGCTCTATCCTATTCATTGGGTTCAGAAGTGACACATGCAATCCTCATAATACAAGTTCCTTTTAAAATGACATAGCAATTAGATTATAACTTCTGTGTCAAGAAATAAATGGAGGTAGCACCGGAAATATATGATTATATTGTCTAGGAAGCATACCTTTATTTACAGTGATGTCAGTATCATGCTTTGTGTTGTATACGTATTTTAGGATGCAGTGACTTTTGATGATGTGCATGTCAGTTTCACTGGAGAAGAGTGGGATTTGCTGGATCCTTCCCAGAAGAATCTCTACAAAGATGTGATGCTGGAGACCTACTGGAACCTCACTGATATAGGTAAGACTGTGAATTTTCTTTTGCTATTCAAAATAAGGGGACAAATATTCCTTATTTGGTTATTGATGATGCTCTGTTATTTCAGTTGAGAACAAGGAAGACTAAGTATAATGAATCAGGTTCAGTGCTGTGAAAATTCACAGTAACTTGAATTTTGCCTAATTTCCAATACTATATCACTCACTTTCTGGTACTGTGTTTTAGGATACAATTTGGAAGACCACCATATTGAAAAAGAATTTCAATATTCTGGAAGGTACAAAAGGTAATATTAATGTGCAAACTGATACAAATATGCCTCTGAGGCAATTTTAATATGTCCTAGAAACTCTAAAGAAAAGGAGATATGTAAAATATCAGTCCTTTAAGTATAGCTGTGATTAAAATATTCTCACAAAGCCATGTGCCTCAATGTCAGTTATCTGATTTGTGTTTGCAAGGCATTCCTCTAAGGAAGAAACATGGAGACAATGCCTTTAGAGATACCTTTATTTGATATGTAGCTTCAGTAGAGCTATGCTGTGGAAATACCAATCTGAACAGTCTCATAATATTTAGATGTTGCACATTGAATAGTGATAAATAAATATACAAACCATCCAATAAGCAAATAGTCCGTGGTAAATTTGGTGATACTCATATTCTTGTAGTGATATTGCTAAGTTTATTGAGAGGTCAAGAATGTTGTCATGGAGAAACCTCAATCCATATACAGCATGTCTATAAGAAACTAAAAGTCAAATGGTCTTAATTCAGTGTGGAAAGCTTTCATTTCTTCTTTTTATGGGTATATCAAGTGTCAGAATAAATAAAACCATGTGAGCATAAGAATATTTAAAAGAGCAACTTATCTCTCTCTATTCCAGATCAGTGAGAAGACATGTAGTATTCTGCCTTTGGTAGACTTTCTGAATATGATAGAAGTTTACAGTTAATTTGCTTGCAAACTTTACTGAGAACATCCCCAAAGTCACACTGCAGAAAATCCCAGTGGGTACTAGAAATTTGTAAATTTTTCTGTTTTTCCTGATTCACAGTGCTAATGTGGTGTGATTCATACTACAGGAAATTGATGAATATAATCAGTGTTATAAAGGACTATGTTTTTCCATTTTCCTTCAGATACATGAAATACATCATATAGAAATCTCATAGAGAAAAAGGTTTTTTTAAACTCTGAGCCATGTAATAAATATTCTTATCATCACAGGTGTTTTCAAAGAGGCAAATCAAGCCATAGTTGGGGAGAACACTATGAACATATGAAGTGAGAGAACCTTAAGATATGGTTCTTCTTTATTATTAAACCAAACTGTAAAATTAATTCATATTGATTAAATGATTGATCAGAGTAATGAATGTGGTAAAGCTTTCATTTGTGCCAATTATCATTGCAGGCATGTAAGAAGTCATAGTGTGCAGAAACCATATGAATGTAATCAATGTGGTAAAGCCTTTGCAATACACAATCATCTCCAAAGACATAAAAGAATACATACCGGAGAGAAACCTTATGAATGTAATCA
>NW_021626424.1:0-4789 GCF_004785775.1 Grammomys surdaster
GGTAAAGCCTTTTCACAGCAGAGTACTCTCCAATCTCATAAAAGAACACATACTGGAGAGAAACCTTATGAATGTAATCAATGTGGTAAAGCGTTTTCAAAACGGAATACTCTTCAAAATCCTAAAAGGACACATATTGGAGATAAACCTTAGGAATGTAATTAATGTGGTAAAGCCTATTTACAAGGGAGACATCTCCAAAATTGTAAGAGACCACATACTGGAGAGAAATCTTATTAAGGCAATCAATGTGACAAAACCCTTTTTACAAAGTTATTTTCTGCAAAAACATAAAAGGACCCATATTGGAGAGAAACTATGAATGTAATTGTACTGACTGGTTTAGTGTGTCAACTTGACACCAACTGGAATTATCACAGAGAAAGGAGCAACATTTGAGGAAATGCCTCCATGAGATTCAGTTGTATGGCATTTTCTCAATTAGCGATAATGGGGGAGGGCCCATTGTGAGTGGTACCATCGCTAGGATGGCAGGCTGAGCAAGCTCGGGAAAGCAAGCCAGTAAATAACATCCTTCCATGGCCTCTGCATCAGCTCCTGCTTCCTGACCTGCTTAGTTCCAGTCCTGACTTCCTTTGGTGATGAACAGCAATGTGGAAGTGTAAGCTCAATAAACCCTTTCCTCCCCAACTTCCTTCTAGTTCATGATGTTTTGTACAGGAATAGAAACCTTGACTAAGACAGTAATCAATGTGCCAAAGCCTTTGCATGTCCCACTACTTTCCAAAACATGAAATCCCATAATGGAAAGAAATGTCAAGAATGTAATAGATGAGCTAAAGACTTTTCCCAACCTTGTAGTCTCTATAAGAGTGCATACCGGAGAGAAACCTTATGAATGTAACCAGTGTTCTAAAGCATTTGCAAGTCACAGTCATCTGCAGTCTTATAAAAGATCCATACAAGAGATAACCCACATGAATGCTATCAATGTGGTAAAGCCTTTGCATATCATCGTTCTTCACACACAAAAAAATTACTCTGGAGAGAACCCCTGTTAATGTAATCACTGTGGTAAAACCTTATGAATTCACTGTCATCTGCAAATACATAATAGAATACATTCAAGAGAGTAACCCTATGAAGGTATTAAGCCCTTGGGAGTTACAGTTATCGCCCAATACATAAAACAGCACACTCTGTAGAGAAACTACATGAATGTCATGAATGAGGTAAAGCTTTTCCAGGACAGTCATCTCTGAATACACAAAAGAAAATATGCAGGAGAGAAACCTCGTGAATTTAATCAGTGTGAGAAAGCTTTTGCATATCACAGTTGTCGCCAAATACATGAAGGGTCACATAGTGGAGAGAAGCCCTATGAATGTAATGAATGTGGTAAAGCCTTTGCTTGTCACTGTACTCTCTAAATACTTCAAGGAACACACACTTTAGAGAAACCTTATCAATGAAATGAACATGGAAAAGCCTGTACATATCACTATAGTTTCCAAAGACATAAATGAACACATATTGGACAGAAACCTTGTGAATGTACTCAAGTTGGAAAATCCTTTACATGCCACAGTATTCTCTGAATACAAAAATCAACACATACTAGAGAGACACCTTATGAAAGTAATCAATGTGTTAAAGCCTCTGGACATCCTAATCATATTTAAATGCATGAAAGAATTCATAGTAGAAATAAACTGCAGTGATTTGAATATGCTTGGACCTAAGAAGTGGCAATATTAAGATGTTTGACCTCGTTGGAATAGATAGTACTGTCTTGAAGGAAGTGAATTCCCATGATGGTGATCTTTGGAGCTCTGGGCAGGACAAAACAGACCCTCCTACTGTTTGGCTGGAAGACTGTCTCTTCCTGGCTGCCTTCTCATGAAGATGCAGAACTCTGAGCTCCATCTCCAGCATCATAGCTGCCTGCATGCTGCCATTCTTCCTGCTATGATGGTAATTAACTAAACATTTGAAACTGTAAGTCAGGCCCAATTAAATACTTGCCTCTAAAACAGTTGCTTTGTTCACATCGTTTCTTCTAAGCGATGGAAATTCTAGCTAAGACAGAAGTTGGTATCCCAGACAGAATATTGCTATGATAGGCTTGACTATATTTTTGTTTGGAGCAATGTGGATTTTTAGCCTTTGGATTACTACATGTATTAGGTGGAACTTAATGGTCCATTCTAGTAGGAATATGGAACACATATGTACTGAGGGTGATTTGAATGTTATATATAGGTTTTATGATGTTTTGCTGAAGAATGTTGCTGCCTTTTTCCCTTGTCTGAAGAAGGTTCTTGAGGTTAAGGTAAGGAGGTTTACGTTGATTTCATTGACAAATAAAGTCTCAGGAAAGCCAAGCATAGCCTTTGCCCTGTGTGTACTCTTATGGTGATTCTTTTGATAAAACATAGTAATCTTAGAAAGGAAAAATATAAAATGTTAGATTCAAAGAGAAAAGGCTCACCAGGAAGTTAAATGAAGCTAAATTCTGTGATCAAAGATATCTTATGGTATTAAAGAAGTGGTGATGTTATGGCAAGATTCCATCCACCTAAACATATGGATGTGAAGTTGTATCATAATAGGCATTATTATTACCTGATTATTGTTTTCATGTGGACATAAGGAGATACAGGTATTGAAGGGTTAATAGAAATTTCACTTCTAGCAGACTAACAGTAAAAAGAGTCAGGAGAGCACATTGGCTAGTTCTAGGGCTTTGTGCTCTAAGAACAAGAACTTGGCTAACCACAAAGGTAGATGATATGGTTGAATAAGATTGAGTTCTTGAGAAAAAAATTATACTTCGCCATGATTGTTCCTCGAAACCTGTCATATGCTGAGTAATGGGGTGGCAATTTCTCCATGATTGTTCCCTGAACCCTGGCACTTTCCACAGTTACCCATCCCTACTCCTCCTAGTTTGTGGTTTTCTCCTTTAAATATCATACACTCCCCTCACTAGGGGTCAAGCTCCTCTGCCCCTGCATGGGTTACGGGGTCTCGGCCTCAGCACACTGATTGAAATAAACCTCTTGCTGGTTGCATCAAGATCGGTGTCTGGTGAGTCTTTTGGATGGCCATAATTTCTTGTGGGTTGAGTGGGGGTCTCCCCTCCCTGGGGGCCTTCCAGTATGTGTCAAATTGACAAAGGATAGATTATCATTACTATTCTGGGATTTTGATTTAAGATATAAAAGGAAATACTTAGATCCAGGCATGGTAGTACATGCATTAAATCCAAAGAAATGAGATTCAAGCAGATTTCTGGTTCAAGTCATCCTGGTCCAGAACAAGTTTTAGGTAAAGGAAAGCTTAGGTACAGGCAAAGTGTCACACAAACACAGACACACATATGTACACGCACATGCACACATCTTTTATCCCATTATTCAGGAGACAGAGCCATGCAGACCTCTGAGTTCAAGGTTAAAGTACTGAGTCAGTTCTAGTACTGCCAAGCTTAGGCAGTGAAGTTGTTGAATATTAGAAAGTTGGTGATAATGTAATAGGGCATTTTCCAGCCACAGCGAGCAGTAGAACTCAGCAGCTTTGTCCATATGGCTCTGGCTTTAGAGGCAAGACTAGAAGAGACTACTAATACAGTTGATACTGGTTAGCTATAGTTAAAAAATTAGTGGTGTTGAAGAACAAACCAGCATCACTGAGGTGAAATCTTTTGGGGAGTGTTTTCTGAGAGGACAATGAAACTTTTCCAGAGATAGCCAAGGTGCAGGTGGTCTTGGTCATGTGTAAATATCAGTAACATGGCACCATTTTTAAGGCATGAATGTGTTATGGAGAACAGCTAAGGCTTGGCCCCATGAAGGGAGTGTATGAGAGGAAAGCAGTGAAGCATAGTTGAAGCAGGAGGACCCAGCATATTGAAGATGTCAGTGCCGTGGGATGAGTAGAAAGACCAACAGCAGCAGTAGACTGGAGTCAACCAGAACCTAGAGTGCTATAGAGGGAAGAGCTGTGGAAATGACCCACTCTCTTTTGTGATGTGCAGAAGATCATATGTGGATCCCAGATATGGGAACATGAAGCTGTAACATTGAAGTTACCTTGGAGACCCCAAGATTTTGAGGTGCCAGAGCTGTGGGGTACATGCTCAGGAAAACTGCTTTCAGGGGATATAACCAGCCAAAGAGAAAGAATTGTGCTGCAGTGAAGAAAGCAGAAAGGAGTCAGATATCCGAAGAACGCTTTGACGTCAGATATGAAGATGTAGATTTTGGAGATTGACCTGTTGGCTTTTGTTCTTTTGGAGCAGTATTTCCTCACAATGGCATTTAGGAATGATGAAGTATATTTCCTGTTGGGAGTCTCGGCAGGTGCTGGCAAAGTCCGCCATCACTAGGTGGCGCTGTCAGCCATAATTCTTCCTAGTAAACAAGTAAATTGCGCATGTGCCATGGTAAAAGCCCGCCAAAGTTAAAGCCCATCGCACGGCGTTTGGCGCGTAATGAGTAAGCAGCCAATCAGAGGTGAATACGCCGCTCTAGGGTATATAGGAGGCTTTCCCAGGCCTGGGGGTTGTCTTCTTCCACCATTTTGGTTTATGGGAATAAACGTGTTTCTACGGAAGGATTCTGGTGTGTGTGTTCTTGCCGGCGAGACACTACACGCGCGCGCCCCACAATTTCCTGTGAATTTGGATGTATATGATATGCTATTTGTTTTGAAAACATAGGGAATTACAGTTACATGATTAGATGAATCTCAGAAGAGACTTTGAACTTTGGACTTTGAACATCTTTGTGACTGCTATAGATGATGGAGACTTTTTCATTTGAAC
>NW_021626425.1:0-4482 GCF_004785775.1 Grammomys surdaster
GGTAAAGCCTTTTCACAGCAGAGTACTCTCCAATCTCATAAAAGAACACATACTGGAGAGAAACCTTATGAATGTAATCAATGTGGTAAAGCATTTTCAAAACGGAATACTCTTCAAAATCCTAAAAGGACACATATTGGAGATAAACCTTAGGAATGTAATTAATGTGGTAAAGCCTATTTACAAGGGAGACATCTCCAAAATTGTAAGAGACCACATACTGGAGAGAAATCTTATTAAGGCAATCAATGTGACAAAACCCTTTTTACAAAGTTATTTTCTGCAAAAACATAAAAGGACCCATATTGGAGAGAAACTATGAATGTAATTGTACTGACTGGTTTAGTGTGTCAACTTGACACCAACGGGAATTATCACAGAGAAAGGAGCAACATTTGAGGAAATGCCTCCATGAGATTCAGTTGTATGGCATTTTCTCAATTAGTGATAATGGGGGAGGGCCCATTGTGAGTGGTACCATCGCTGGGATGGTAGTCTTGGGTTCTATAAGAAAGCAGGCTGAGCAAGCTCGGGAAAGCAAGCCAGTAAATAACATCCTTCCATGGCCTCTGCATCAGCTCCTGCTTCCTGACCTGCTTAGTTCCAGTCCTGACTTCCTTTGGTGATGAACAGCAATGTGGAAGTGTAAGCTCAATAAACCCTTTCCTCCCCAACTTCCTTCTAGTTCATGATGTTTTGTACAGGAATAGAAACCTTGACTAAGACAGTAATCAATGTGCCAAAGACTTTGCATGTCCCACTACTTTCCAAAACATGAAATCCCATAATGGAAAGAAATGTCAAGAATGTAATCGATGAGCTAAAGACTTTTCACAACCTTGTAGTCTCTATAAGAGTGCATACCGGAGAGAAACCTTATGAATGTAACCAGTGTTCTAAAGCATTTGCAAGTCACAGTCATCTGCAGTCTTATAAAAGATCCATACAAGAGATAACCCACATGAATGCTATCAATGTGGTAAAGCCTTTGCATATCATTGTTCTTTATACACAAAAAAATTACTCTGGAGAGAACCCCTGTTAATGTAATCACTGTGGTAAAACCTTATGAATTCACTGTCATCTGCAAATACATAATAGAACACATTCAAGAGAGTAACCCTATGAAGGTATTAAGCCCTTGGGAGTTACAGTTATCACCCAATACATAAAACAGCACACTCTGTAGAGAAACTACATGAATGTCATGAATGAGGTAAAGCTTTTCCAGGACAGTCATCTCTGAATACACAAAAGAAAATATGCAGGAGAGAAACCTCATGAATTTAATCAATGTGAGAAAGGTTTTGCATATCACAGTTGTCGCCAAATACATGAAGGATCACATAGTGGAGAGAAGCCCTATGAATGTAATGAATGTGGTAAAGCCTTTGCTTGTCACTGTACTCTCTAAATACTTCAAGGAACACACACTTTAGAGAAACCTTATCAATGAAATGAACATGGAAAAGCCTGTACATATCACTATAGTTTCCAAAGACATAAAAGAACACATATTGGACAGAAACCTTGTGAATGTACTCAAGTTGGAAAATCCTTTACATGCCACAGTAGTCTCTGAATACAAAAATCAACACATACTAGAGAGACACCTTCTGAAAGTAATCAATGTGTTAAAGCCTCTGGACATCCTAATCATATTTAAATGCATGAAAGAATTCATAGTAGAAATAAACTGCAGTGATTTGAATATGCTTGGACCTAAGAAGTGGCAATATTAAGATGTTTGACCTTGTTGGAATAGATAGTACTGTCTTGAAGGAAGTAAATTCCCATGATGGTGATCTTTGGAGCTCTGGCCAGGACAAAACAGACCCTCCTACTGTTTGGCTGGAAGACTGTCTCTTCCTGGCTGCCTTCTCATGAAGATGCAGAACTCTGAGCTCCATCTCCAGCATCATAGCTGCCTGCATGCTGCCATTCTTCCTGCTATGATGGTAATTCACTAAACATTTGAAACTGTAAGTCAGGCCCAATTAAATACTTGCCTCTAAAACAGTTGCTTTGTTCACAACGTTTCTTTTAAGCAATGGAAATTCTAGCTAAGACAGAAGTTGGTATCCCAGACAGAATATTGCTATGATAGGCTTGACTATATTTTTGTTTGGAGCAATGTGGATTTTTAGCCTTTGGATTACTACATGTATTAGGTGGAACTTAATGGTCCATTCTAGTAGGAATATGGAACACATATGTACTGAGGGTGATTTGAATGTTATATATAGGTTTTATGATGTTTTGCTGAAGAATGTTGCTGCCTTTTTCCCTTGTCTGAAGAATGTTCTTGAGGTTAAGGTAAAAGAGGTTTACGTTGATTGCATTGACAAATAAAGTCTCAGGAAAGCCAAGCATAGCCTTTGCCCTGTGTATACTCTTATGGTGATTCTTTTGATCAAACATAGTAATCTTAGAAAGGAAAAATATAAAATGTTAGATTCAAAGAGAAAAGGCTCACCAGGAAGTTAAATGAAGCTAAATTCTGTGATCAAAGATATCTGATGGTATTGAAGAAGTGGTGATGTTATGGCAAGATTCCATCCACCTAAACATATGGATGTGAAGTTGTATCATAATAGGCATTATTATTACCTGATTATTGTTTTCATGTGGACATAAGGAGATACAGGTATTGAAGGGTTAATAGAAATTTCACTTCTAGCAGACTAACAGTAAAAAGAGTCAGGAGAGCACATTGGCTAGTTCTAGGGCTTTGTGCTCTAAGAACAAGAACTTGGCTAACCACAAAGGTAGATGATATGGTTGAATAAGATTGAGTTCTTGAGAAAAAACCTATACTTCCCCATGATTGTTCCTCAAACCCTGTCATATGCTGAGTAATGGGGTGGCAATTTCTCCATGATTGTTCCCTGAACCCTGGCACTTTCCACAGTTACCCGTCCCTACTCCTCCTAGTTTGTGGTTTTCTCCTTTAAATATCATACACTCCCCTCACTAGGGGTCAAGCTCCTCTGCCCCTGCATGGGTTACAGGGTCTCGGCCTCAGCACACTGATTGAAATAAACCTCTTGCTGGTTGCATCAAGATCGGTGTCTGGTGAGTCTTTTGGGTGGCCATAATTTCTTGTGGGTTGAGTGGGGGTCTCCCCTCCCTGGGGGCCTCCCAGTATGTGTCAAATTGACAAAGGATAGATTATCATTACTATTCTGGGATTTTGATTTAAGATATAAAAGGAAATACTTAGATCCAGACATGGTAGTACATGCATTAAATCCAAAGAAATGAGATTCAAGCAGATTTCTGGTTCAAGTCATCCTGGTCCAGAACAAGTTTTAGGTAAAGGAAAGCTTAGGTACAGGCAAAGTGTCACACAAACACAGACACACATATGTACACGCACATGCACACACCTTTTATCCCATTATTCAGGAGACAGAGCCATGCAGACCTCTGAGTTCAAGGTTAAAGTACTGAGTCAGTTCTAGTACTGCCAAGCTTAGGCAGTGAAGTTGTTGAAAATTAGAAAGCTGGTGATAATGTAATAGGGCATTTTCCAGCCACAGCGAGCAGTAGAACTCAGCAGCTTTGTCCATATGGCTCTGGCTTTAGAGGCAAGACTAGAAGGGACTACTGATACAGTTGATACTGGTTAGCTATAGTTAAAAAGTTAGTGGTGTTGAAGAACAAACCAGCATCACTGAGGTGAAATCTTTTGGGGAGTGTTTTCTGAGAGGACAATGAAACTTTTCCAGAGATAGGCAAGGTGCAGGTGGTCTTGGTCATGTGTAAATATCACTAACATGGCACCATTTTTAAGGCATGAATGTGTTATGGAGAACAGCTAAGGCTTGGCCCCATGAAGGGAGTGTATGAGAGGAAAGCAGTGAAGCATAGTTGCACCAGGAGGACCCAGCATATTGAAGATGTCAGTGCCGTGGGATGAGTAGAAAGACCAACAGCAGCAGTAGACTGGAGTCAACCAGAACCTAGAGTGCTATAGAGGGAAGAGCTGTAGAAATGACCCACTCTCTTTTGTGATGTGCAGAAGATCATATGTGGATCCCAGATATGGGAACATGAAGCTGTAATATTGAAGTTACCTTGGAGACTCCAAGATTTTGAGGTGCCAGAGCTGTGGGGTACATGCTCAGGAAAACTGCTTTCAGGGGATATAACCAGCCAAAGAGAAAGAATTGTGCTGCAGTGAAGAAAGCAGAAAGGAGTCAGATATCCGAAGAACGCTTTGACGTCAGATATGAAGATGTAGATTTTGGAGATTGACCTGTTGGCTTTTGTTCTTTTGGAGCAGTATTTCCTCACAATGGCATTTAGGAATGATGAAGTATATTTCCTGTGAATTTGGATGTATATGATATGCTATTTGTTTTGAAAACATAGGGAATTACAGTTACATGATTAGATGAATCTCAGAAGAGACTTTGAACTTTGGACTTTTAACATCTTTGTGACTGCTATAGATGATGGAGACTTTTTCATTTGAAC
>NW_021626426.1:0-209 GCF_004785775.1 Grammomys surdaster
TCCTAGTTCTCCTAATTGTTTGGTGCCAGGAAATCTTTAGAATCCACTTTTTTTTTTGTTTGTTTGTTTTTTGTTTTTTTGAGACAGGGTTTCTCTGTGTAGCCCTGGCTGTCCTGGAACTCACTATGTAGACCAGGCTGGCCTTGAACTCAGAAATCTGCCTGCCTCTGCCTCCCAAGTGCTGGGATTAAAGGCGTGCGCCACCACTA
>NW_021626426.1:309-1180 GCF_004785775.1 Grammomys surdaster
TTTTTTTTTTTATTGACTGATGTATTCATTTTGTCCTATTCATCTTTAAAGTCTGAGACTCTTTCTTCCTTTCCTGTTCCCTGGGTGAACCTTGCCTCTGTAGTTCTCAGTGCACAGGCAATTTCAATGGCCTGCTCTCAGGGACTTGGTAACTGCTTAAGTCATTCCCTGCCTCCATCACCTGTTGTTGTTCCCAGGTGTGCTTTATATACATGGACTGCCAGCTACAGCAACTCTCTATGTTTGCTCCTTGTCTCTGTTCTCTGCACATGCCCCTTCTCTATGCTCTGTCTCTACCCTCATGGCTCTCTCTCTGCTCCCTGTCTGTTTGCCTGTCTGTAGGTCCTCTTGTGTACCTCTGTCCCTTCCCCAGGTTCTTATTCCTCTCACTTCCCCCAAACAACCTCTTTGCAAAATATCTGTTACATGTTTTGATTTCTAATGACCTGCTGTGATAGGATAGCTTGGATTTCTTGATCACATTATCATATTCCTATGCTGGTATGTAGGTATCTGGGTTTGAGATGATGATTCGTCTAGGTACTGGTTTCTGAGTTTGTCTTGTTTGTTTTGAAGTTTTGTTCCTGGGTTACTATTCGATTTTTGGATTTTCAGAGGGTGTTGACTGTTTCCTCTTTTACTGATCTGTTTGGTGTGAATGTTCAAGAGGGAATGCTTGCTCATGTTGAAAGCAGGGAGAAGAGGCAGGCAGGAAGAGATGATCTTAGCAATCCACAAGGAAACATAGTGAGGAGCAAGGTTAAGTTGCCTCTGGTGTTTAGTACAGTGGCAGATGCAACTGTGAAAATTGCATCTGGGAAAACAGTGTGTTAGATCTATGGAAAGCTAACCTTGCACATTTAACCACATT
>NW_021626427.1:0-2281 GCF_004785775.1 Grammomys surdaster
TCCAGTTGAACCAGCACCATTTGTTGAAAATGCTGTCCTTTTTCCACTGGACAGTTTTAGCTCCTTTGTCAAAGATCAAGTGACCATAGGAGTGTGGGTTCATTTCTGGGTCTTCAATTCTATTCCATTGATCTTCCTGCCTGTCTCTGTACCAATACCAGGTAGTTTTTATCACTATTGCTCTGTAGTACAGCTTGAGGTCAGGGATGGTGATTCCTCCCGAAGTTCTTTTATTGTTGAGAATAGTTTTCGCTATCCTAGGTTTTTTGTTATTCCATATGAATTTGAGAATTTCCTTTTCTAACTCTGTGAAGAATTGAGTTGGGGATTTTAATGGGGATTGCATTGAATCTGTAGATTGCTTTTGGCAAGATGGCCATTTTTATTATATTAATCCTGCCAATCCATGAGCATGGGAGATCTTTCCATCTTCTGAGATCTTCTTCAATTTCTTTCTTCAGAGACTTGAAATTCTTGTCATACAGGTCTTTCACTTGCTTGGTTAGATTCACACCAAGGTATTTTATATTATTTGCAACTATTGTGAAGGGTGTCATTTCCCTAATTTCTTTTTCAGTCTGTTTGGAAGGTATTTTTTAACAATAAAAAATATTGCTGCATATGAATCTAGAGACATATGATACAAGCAAACAAAGAAGACTCTCCGTGGAAGATAGGGTTCTCTGTATAGCATACAAAAACAAATGCAATCCTGGTGTTATGTTTTATTTTAGCCTATTGATACCCCCATAAGGATTTTAGCCTAGAAATCATAATATAGTAAAAATGTGTTTTAAACTTATGTTTGTGAATGTTTTTCATAGCAGTTTTCATTTTAAAATGGAATGTTTTCAATGAACATTAATAGCATTCACATAAAATTTCAGTTTCTAAGATTCCATATGTGCTCTTCTCTTTTTCCATTTCAAATCTATTGTGTGTGTGTGTGTGCACATATGTATATGTGTGTTTATATATATGTACATATCTATATCTATCTATCTATCTATCTCTCTAAATATATGTATATACATATATATGAAGAAATGTAAAACATTTCAATTTTATCTTCTTCAGCTTGACTTCCTTTCTGTCAGAACATAAAATACTGATATTTTTTTAGAATTTTTAAAAAACATAAACTGATATATCATCATTTTGTAGAATATTTTTAACACAAAGTAAATGACAGGAACATTGGTAGGTGAATAATTATGTTTTTAAATTGAGAATTTAGTTCAAAATCCAGTGAAAGTTGAAAACTAATTTCTATTGATTTTCCTGTCTATTCCATGATTTTATGTCCAAAGATATAAACTTTTGTGTGTCTTATAAATTTAGGGAGAAGTCACATTATCTAAATTTTTGTAAATCTAAATTTATAATTTGAATATGAATGAACCATGAGATTTTATTATCATTTTATTTTATGTTATTGCATTTCAAAATATATCAATTTTAATTAAATAGTCTATTGTCTGTATCTATTGTCATGAAATATTTGTTGTCTAGAAGACATTGGAAACTAGCAAATTCTTTAGCTTTTCCATTTCACTGGTAGCAGCTTTTGAAGTTATATAGGCTGGGTACTTTGCAATTCACCTGGAATGAAACAAATTTTTGAGTTGATTTCAAACTTCTGAAAAACCTCTGTTCAGTATGGTGTTTACTTACTATGAACACAGGTCCAGTGTTCTATACTCTTGAGAGACAATAATCCTCAATCATGTGCATCTGTTTCAATAGCTAAAATTACCACTATTTCAGAAGATTCACTTCCTTTGAACCACCCTTTCAACTGAATTCTAGCCCTGAAAAGGATTATATGGATGTTTCAAAACAAATTTGAATTTCCTTGCCTTTTGAATTATTGCCCAAGAATTGCTATTACCAGGAATAAAAACCAAAACAATACAAAACAAAACAAAATGACCTGATTTTAACTACATAAAAACTAATAATATTCAGTTTTCTTTAAAAATATTTTGTGTCACTTAAGCCTTTGGAACACATGAGATATTTGGTTTTCTTTCACTGCCTCTCTCTTTAAAATTGAAGCTATTGTCTCCAAGTGGAATGTATTCTTAGACTTCCTTCACAGGAGTGTCATGCTATGATTTTCTTTTTTTTTTTAATTTTTTTTAAAAATTTTATTGGATGTTTTATTTACATTTCCTATGTTGTCCGCTTTCCCCATCCCCCCCCCACCCAGGAACCCCCCACCCCCCCACCCCCCCACCCGGATGGGGGGGGGGGTGGACCCGAGGGCACGCCCCCCCCC
>NW_021626427.1:2381-3165 GCF_004785775.1 Grammomys surdaster
TATGTTGTCCGCTTTCCCCATCCCCCACCCACCCAGGAACCCCCAATCCCCTCACCCATCCTCCTTCTTCTCTGTGGATGTAACCTCTATCTACCCCCCCACTCCCACCTCCCCACCCTCAAAATTCCCAGCCCCTGGGGCATCCAGCCTTCATGTGGTCAAGGTTCTCTTCTTCCACCTATGCCCAGCAGGGCCCTCCACTCTTACATATTCAACTGAAGCGATGGATCCCTCCCTAAGTGCTCCCAGGCTGGTGGTTTAGTCCCTCCCTGGGAGCTGTGGCTGGTTGGTATTGTTGCTCTCCTCATGGTGCCACAAATCCTTTCAGCTCTCCTTCAGTCTTCACTCTAACTCCTCTATTGATCAGTTCAATGGCTAGTTGTGAGCATCTGCCTCTGAGTATGTCAGACTCTTGAAGACCTCTGAGGAGACATCTATATCAGGCTTTTATCAGCATGCACTTCCTGACTTCCACATCAGCATCTACCTTTGGTGATTGCACATGGGATAGATACTCAGGTGGAGTGGTCTTGAGAAGGCCCCTCTTTCAGTTTCTGTCCCTCACTTTGTCTCCATATTTGTTCCCTTGAGTATTTTGTTGCTCCTTCTAAGAAGGACCGAATCACCCCCACTTGGTCTTCCTTCTTTATGAGCTTCATGTGGCCTGTGAGTTGCATCTTGAGCATTTCAAGGTTCTGGGCTAATATCCAATAATCAGTGAGTGAATACCATGTGTGTTCTTTTGTGATTGGCTTACCTCACTCAGGATGATAATTTCTAGTTC
>NW_021626428.1:0-784 GCF_004785775.1 Grammomys surdaster
GAACTAGAAATTATCATCCTGAGTGAGGTAAGCCAATCACAAAAGAACACACATGGTATTCACTCACTGATTATTGGATATTAGCCCAGAACCTTGAAATGCTCAAGATGCAACTCACAGGCCACATGAAGCTCATAAAGAAGGAAGACCAAGTGGGGGTGATTCGGTCCTTCTTAGAAGGAGCAACAAAATACTCAAGGGAACAAATATGGAGACAAAGTGAGGGACAGAAACTGAAAGAGGGGCCTTCTCAAGACCACTCCACCTGAGTATCTATCCCATGTGCAATCACCAAAGGTAGATGCTGATGTGGAAGTCAGGAAGTGCATGCTGATAAAAGCCTGATATAGATGTCTCCTCAGAGGTCTTCAAGAGTCTGACATACTCAGAGGCAGATGCTCACAACTAGCCATTGAACTGATCAATAGAGGAGTTAGAGTGAAGACTGAAGGAGAGCTGAAAGGATTTGTGGCACCATGAGGAGAGCAACAATACCAACCAGCCACAGCTCCCAGGGAGGGACTAAACCACCAGCCTGGGAGCACTTAGGGAGGGATCCATCGCTTCAGTTGAATATGTAAGAGTGGAGGGCCCTGCTGGGCATAGGTGGAAGAAGAGAACCTTGACCACATGAAGGCTGGATGCCCCAGGGGCTGGGAATTTTGAGGGTGGGGAGGTGGGAGTGGGGGGGTAGATAGAGGTTACATCCACAGAGAAGAAGGAGGATGGGTGAGGGGATTGGGGGTTCCTGGGTGGGTGGGGGATGGGGAAAGCGGACAACATA
>NW_021626428.1:884-3054 GCF_004785775.1 Grammomys surdaster
GGGGGGGGGCGTGCCCTCGGGTCCACCCCCCCCCCCATCCGGGTGGGGGGGTGGGGGGGTGGGGGGTTCCTGGGTGGGGGGGGGATGGGGAAAGCGGACAACATAGGAAATGTAAATAAAACATCCAATAAAATTTTTAAAAAAAATTAAAAAAAAAAAGAAAATCATAGCATGACACTCCTGTGAAGGAAGTCTAAGAATACATTCCACTTGGAGACAATAGCTTCAATTTTAAAGAGAGAGGCAGTGAAAGAAAACCAAATATCTCATGTGTTCCAAAGGCTTAAGTGACACAAAATATTTTTAAAGAAAACTGAATATTATTAGTTTTTATGTAGTTAAAATCAGGTCATTTTGTTTTGTTTTGTATTGTTTTGGTTTTTATTCCTGGTAATAGCAATTCTTGGGCAATAATTCAAAAGGCAAGGAAATTCAAATTTGTTTTGAAACATCCATATAATCCTTTTCAGGGCTAGAATTCAGTTGAAAGGGTGGTTCAAAGGAAGTGAATCTTCTGAAATAGTGGTAATTTTAGCTATTGAAACAGATGCACATGATTGAGGATTATTGTCTCTCAAGAGTATAGAACACTGGACCTGTGTTCATAGTAAGTAAACACCATACTGAACAGAGGTTTTTCAGAAGTTTGAAATCAACTCAAAAATTTGTTTCATTCCAGGTGAATTGCAAAGTACCCAGCCTATATAACTTCAAAAGCTGCTACCAGTGAAATGGAAAAGCTAAAGAATTTGCTAGTTTCCAATGTCTTCTAGACAACAAATATTTCATGACAATAGATACAGACAATAGACTATTTAATTAAAATTGATATATTTTGAAATGCAATAACATAAAATAAAATGATAATAAAATCTCATGGTTCATTCATATTCAAATTATAAATTTAGATTTACAAAAATTTAGATAATGTGACTTCTCCCTAAATTTATAAGACACACAAAAGTTTATATCTTTGGACATAAAATCATGGAATAGACAGGAAAATCAATAGAAATTAGTTTTCAACTTTCACTGGATTTTGAACTAAATTCTCAATTTAAAAACATAATTATTCACCTACCAATGTTCCTGTCATTTACTTTGTGTTAAAAATATTCTACAAAATGATGATATATCAGTTTATGTTTTTTAAAAATTCTAAAAAAATATCAGTATTTTATGTTCTGACAGAAAGGAAGTCAAGCTGAAGAAGATAAAATTGAAATGTTTTACATTTCTTCATATATATGTATATACATATATTTAGAGAGATAGATAGATAGATAGATATAGATATGTACATATATATAAACACACATATACATATGTGCACACACACACACACAATAGATTTGAAATGGAAAAAGAGAAGAGCACATATGGAATCTTAGAAACTGAAATTTTATGTGAATGCTATTAATGTTCATTGAAAACATTCCATTTTAAAATGAAAACTGCTATGAAAAACATTCACAAACATAAGTTTAAAACACATTTTTACTATATTATGATTTCTAGGCTAAAATCCTTATGGGGGTATCAATAGGCTAAAATAAAACATAACACCAGGATTGCATTTGTTTTTGTATGCTATACAGAGAACCCTATCTTCCACGGAGAGTCTTCTTTGTTTGCTTGTATCATATGTCTCTAGATTCATATGCAGCAATATTTTTTATTGTTAAAAAATACCTTCCAAACAGACTGAAAAAGAAATTAGGGAAATGACACCCTTCACAATAGTTGCAAATAATATAAAATACCTTGGTGTGAATCTAACCAAGCAAGTGAAAGACCTGTATGACAAGAATTTCAAGTCTCTGAAGAAAGAAATTGAAGAAGATCTCAGAAGATGGAAAGATCTCCCATGCTCATGGATTGGCAGGATTAATATAATAAAAATGGCCATCTTGCCAAAAGCAATCTACAGATTCAATGCAATCCCCATTAAAATCCCCAACTCAATTCTTCACAGAGTTAGAAAAGGAAATTCTCAAATTCATATGGAATAACAAAAAACCTAGGATAGCGAAAACTATTCTCAACAATAAAAGAACTTCGGGAGGAATCACCATCCCTGACCTCAAGCTGTACTACAGAGCAATAGTGATAAAAACTACCTGGTATTGGTACAGAGACAGGCAGGAAGATCAATGGAATAGAATTGAAG
>NW_021626429.1:0-1875 GCF_004785775.1 Grammomys surdaster
GAACTAGAAATTATCATCCTGAGTGAGGTAAGCCAATCACAAAAGAAGACACATGGTATTCACTCACTGATTATTGGATATTAGCCTAGAACCTTGAAATGCCCAAGATGCAACTCACAGGCCACATGAAGCCCATAAAGAAGGAAGACCAAGTGAGGGTGATTCGGTCCTTCTTAGAAGGAGCAACAAAATACTCAAGGGAGCAAATATGGAGACAAAGTGAGGGACAGAAACTGAAGGAGGGGCCGTCTCAAGACCACCCCACCTGAGTATCTATCCCATGTGCAATCACCAAAGGTAGATGCTGATGTGGAAGACAGGAAGTGCATGCTGATAAGAGCCTGATATGGATATCTCCTCAGAGGCCTTCAAGAGTCAGACATATTCAGAGGCAGATGCTCACAACTAGCCATTGAACTGTTCATGGGGTTCTCAATAGAGGAGTTAGAGTGAAGACTGAAGGAGCTGAAAGTGTTTGTGGCACCATGAGGAGAGCAACAATACCAACCAACCACAGCTCCCAGGGTCTAAACCACCAGCCTGGGAGCACTTAGGGGGGGATCCAGGGCTTCAGCTGAATATGTAAAAGTGGAGGGCCCTGCTGGGCATAGGTGGAAGAAGAGAACCTTGACCTCATGAAGGCTGGATGCCCCAGGGGGTGGGAATTTTGAGGGTGGGGAGGTGGGAGTGGGGGGTGTAGATAGAGGTTACATCCACAGAGAAGAAGGAGGAGGGGCGAGGGGATTGGGGGTTCCGAGTGGGTGGTGGGGGATGGGGTAAGGGGACAACATATGAAATGTAAATAAAACATCCAATAAAAAAATTAAAAAAAAAAAAAAAAACAAAACATAGAAGGGGTCTAGAGAAAAAGAAATAAAGTTTTTACCCCTAGCTCTCAAAAAAAAAAAAAAAATACCTTCCATCTGACCACTGATCAAGGAATTTGTCTACTTTAAAGGATTCTTGCATACACCATTTATTTTATATTTTTAATCTTTTACTTCTCCTAAATGCATATTCAATGTTGCTGCTATAAAAGAAGAAATAAGTATGCCCTTAAGAGAGATGTTTAGAGCATGAAATTTCTGTTTCTAAAAACCTATTTATAATATTATACACGTGTGTTAGCCTCTCTTGATTTCATTCATGTGTTATTTCAATATCTATGTCTGTCTGTCTCTGTTTCCATCTGTCTCTCTCACTGTTCTTTCCAACTTCTTTCATGAATGTGCTGCAAAAATGTCCCCATAAATTGCATGTACATTCTGTTCCGCAGAAATTTGTTTTCTTTACAAAAATTGTTTTCTTTACAAATTCTAAATTATTATTTTACCCTTAGGATTTATACCACCATGAAATAGACCTAGGCAATAGATAACTGAGAGTAATTTCACATCACAAGGTCATGTGAAATAGTGGATATGCAAGTTTTTGACATTAGAACTCAGATTATTTCGTAATTACATTATTCTCAGTACAATTGGGTATAGCCATGCACCTATCTTGTGGCACAATAGTATAAGAACAAAAATACAATAATAAATTCTTAATGATTGCATTAATCTTCACAAAATTAGAAGCAAGCTAGGATAGTTAGACAAGAAGGAGATCAGGAGGTAGTAGCAAAATCCTTGATCAAAGAAAAACTATAAAGTCCAATGGATAAATAGTAAAACATTATGTAGAACATGAGTGATACATATGCTTTCTCTGAGAGAGTTATGTCAAGTGGTAGAATATAAGCCGAAGAGTATGGTGATGTAACTTCGACTTTTAAAGGATAACTATGACAGTTTACTATCTCTATCTCTATCTATCTCTATCTCTATCTCTATCTCTATCTCTATCTCTATCTCTATCTCTATCTCTATCTCT
>NW_021626430.1:0-1875 GCF_004785775.1 Grammomys surdaster
AGAGATAGAGATAGAGATAGAGATAGAGATAGAGATAGAGATAGAGATAGAGATAGAGATAGATAGAGATAGAGATAGTAAACTGTCATAGTTATCCTTTAAAAGTCGAAGTTACATCACCATACTCTTCGGCTTATATTCTACCACTTGACATAACTCTCTCAGAGAAAGCATATGTATCACTCATGTTCTACATAATGTTTTACTATTTATCCATTGGACTTTATAGTTTTTCTTTGATCAAGGATTTTGCTACTACCTCCTGATCTCCTTCTTGTCTAACTATCCTAGCTTGCTTCTAATTTTGTGAAGATTAATGCAATCATTAAGAATTTATTATTGTATTTTTGTTCTTATACTATTGTGCCACAAGATAGGTGCATGGCTATACCCAATTGTACTGAGAATAATGTAATTACGAAATAATCTGAGTTCTAATGTCAAAAACTTGCATATCCACTATTTCACATGACCTTGTGATGTGAAATTACTCTCAGTTATCTATTGCCTAGGTCTATTTCATGGTGGTATAAATCCTAAGGGTAAAATAATAATTTAGAATTTGTAAAGAAAACAATTTTTGTAAAGAAAACAAATTTCTGCGGAACAGAATGTACATGCAATTTATGGGGACATTTTTGCAGCACATTCATGAAAGAAGTTGGAAAGAACAGTGAGAGAGACAGATGGAAACAGAGACAGACAGACATAGATATTGAAATAACACATGAATGAAATCAAGAGAGGCTAACACACGTGTATAATATTATAAATAGGTTTTTAGAAACAGAAATTTCATGCTCTAAACATCTCTCTTAAGGGCATACTTATTTCTTCTTTTATAGCAGCAACATTGAATATGCATTTAGGAGAAGTAAAAGATTAAAAATATAAAATAAATGGTGTATGCAAGAATCCTTTAAAGTAGACAAATTCCTTGATCAGTGGTCAGATGGAAGGTATTTTTTTTTTTTTTTTGAGAGCTAGGGGTAAAAACTTTATTTCTTTTTCTCTAGACCCCTTCTATGTTTTGTTTTTTTTTTTTTTTTTAATTTTTTTATTGGATGTTTTATTTACATTTCATATGTTGTCCCCTTACCCCATCCCCCACCACCCACTCGGAACCCCCAATCCCCTCGCCCCTCCTCCTTCTTCTCTGTGGATGTAACCTCTATCTACACCCCCCACTCCCACCTCCCCACCCTCAAAATTCCCACCCCCTGGGGCATCCAGCCTTCATGAGGTCAAGGTTCTCTTCTTCCACCTATGCCCAGCAGGGCCCTCCACTTTTACATATTCAGCTGAAGCCCTGGATCCCCCCCTAAGTGCTCCCAGGCTGGTGGTTTAGACCCTGGGAGCTGTGGTTGGTTGGTATTGTTGCTCTCCTCATGGTGCCACAAACACTTTCAGCTCCTTCAGTCTTCACTCTAACTCCTCTATTGAGAACCCCATGAACAGTTCAATGGCTAGTTGTGAGCATCTGCCTCTGAATATGTCTGACTCTTGAAGGCCTCTGAGGAGATATCCATATCAGGCTCTTATCAGCATGCACTTCCTGACTTCCACATCAGCATCTACCTTTGGTGATTGCACATGGGATAGATACTCAGGTGGGGTGGTCTTGAGACGGCCCCTCCTTCAGTTTCTGTCCCTCACTTTGTCTCCATATTTGCTCCCTTGAGTATTTTGTTGCTCCTTCTAAGAAGGACCGAATCACCCTCACTTGGTCTTCCTTCTTTATGGGCTTCATGTGGCCTGTGAGTTGCATCTTGGGCATTTCAAGGTTCTAGGCTAATATCCAATAATCAGTGAGTGAATACCATGTGTCTTCTTTTGTGATTGGCTTACCTCACTCAGGATGATAATTTCTAGTTC
>NW_021626431.1:0-11049 GCF_004785775.1 Grammomys surdaster
TTTTTTTTTGTTTTGATCACAGTGACATTTTGTGATCAAATACAGTATTCAACTCGAAGATAGAAGTGAGTGTGGTGGTGATGTTCTAGGAGAAAGAGTGAACGGTTCTTTTGTGATAGATGCTATTTCATCCTTGTTTGTAGTTTGTTTGCAGAGCTCTGTGTATCTACCAGCAGCATCGGTCTGAAGCACTATATGAAAACCTTCTGAATATGACATTCTTTTTGCCAACACGAATACACCCAGTTTCAATTCTTGGGCCCTTTGTGTAGTGTGAGGCCACTGTGTGCTGCTCCAGTGCTATGGCACCATATGCTGCCGCATCAAATTATGACGGGCTGTGACCCTCCCTTGTCCAGCACATCAGCTCAGTAGTATTTTCCCTGCAATGGTGTCAAGATATTAAGGTGATCATGTTTGTGACTATAAGATGGTTAATTGTTCAGGTGGCATAGAATCTTCCTTGTCTCAACAAGCAAGAGTGCTGATAGAGCCATTTCAGTATAGTTTGTTAGAGTAACTGTCCTATCCTATTGTTGATTACTATTCTTAAACCTGTAGCTTACCTTTAGGATGCATATATAGATACATTGAATGTAGTATTATTCATTGGACCAATAACACATGTTGGTAATCAACCTTGGCAGTATTGCCCATATGGTGATGCTTTTAGAATCATGATATCTCTCAGCATGGTCTTCCCAGTTTCTATTAGGTTGCCCCATGGATCAGGGATTGGGGAAGTTAAGGGTACATTTTATGAACACATTATCTTCATTCACACCTGGACTATGTTAGAAGGCTATGCTGTTTTTCTCAGCTTAATCCAAAGACAGCATTACTGTTTTTTTGTTTTGTTTTGTTTTGTTTTGTTTTGTTTTGTTTTGTTTTCGAGACAGGGTTTCTCTGTGCAGTCCTGGCTGTTCCTGGAACTCACTCTGTACACCAGGCTGGCCTTGAACTCAGAAATCCACCTGCCTCTGCCTCCCAAGTGCTGGGATTAAAGGCGTGCACCACCACCGCCCGGCCAGAGACAGCTTTCCTATGGAGTTGAAAGATTGTGTCTTTGATATGCCTATTCCTATGTCAGCAACACATGTTCTCTTTGAGATTCCACTCACTCAGGTCTTCTTCTGCTCTTAACACCCTGGTAAAGATAGAAGTGAAATCTTCCTTTGTGGTTACAGAGAGCTGCTTAAGCCAGCATGTGGCACAGGAGGAGTCCCTTGGAGAAACCATTGCATTAAGCTGTGAAAATGAAGTTTGTGGTATGTTGGAGACCCAAGAATATAAAGACACAAAAGCCCTGATAGATCGATTAGAGGAAGGTGCAGACAAGGACTATAAGTAGCCTAGGCAGCAAAGCTGAAAGAACAGAACCATTCTGACATCAGACACGGGGTGATAGGATTTGGAATTGGCGTGTTGGGTTTTAGTTTTACTTGGACCAGTATTTCTTCACTATTCTCTGATTCTTCCCTTTGGAGTGATAATGCTGTAGGAGCATCTAAGTTAGAGGAAGAGGAAAAAGGAAGAGGAGGAGCTAGAGGGGAAGAGATGTAGGAGGATGGAGAACCACGCAAGTATGGAGAGCAGTCGTGGGGAACAACTAATAATTAGGTTAGCTAATTGGGATACAACTCTCTTTGTATGGGCATCGTGCTATTAATCATTACCAAACACATAAAGCCTTTGATTAATCTATAAGAATTAGAGCCTCATTCTCTTTCTGGGCCCGCATGGACGGTAGAATGCTCTAGGCAATGCCCAGCTTTGTGGAGACAGCGTGGGAGATGGCCCTGCCAATCTCCCGCGCTGATGTCTCATGGGTGGCAGGGCTGCTGTTTCTGGCCGGCCGGTTCTAGCTGCTGTGTGCATGTGGCCTCCAGCCAAGAAACATGGCAGCTGAGCAAGGCAGAGCCACTGCAGCTTAGATAGTCAGCTTGACCAGCGGCCAATTTAAAGTAATTATTTCAACGTAATGCAAATTTTGTACCATTGTGTTTTGGAAGTATATGATTTGGTTTTTGACTTAGCAAATGGTCAGTTAAGAGATTGCCATGAGTCGAAGATGTGGTTTTGAGTTTTGAACATTTATCTTTTTTCCTTTTATTGAAAATAGATTATTTTCTAAAACAGTATATCCCAGTGACAGTTTCTCCTCCTTTTATTCCTCCTAATTTCTCTTCCATTCCCTTCTTATCTGGATCCACTCCCTTTCTGTTTCTGTCTATTAGAAAACAAAAGGCTTCAAACAACAAAATATCACAAAACAAAATATAATTGAACTATCCCATCAGAGTTGGCAAGGCAAACCAAGAGAAGGAGAGAAGGAAAAGAGCCCAAGAGAAAGCATTGAAGTCTGAGACCCATTAGTTCATACACTCAGGAGTCCCATAAAAATTTTAAACTGAAGCTGGGCGGTGGTGGCGCATGCCTTTAATCCCAGCACTTGGGAGGCAGAGGCAGGCGGATTTCTGAGTTCGAGAGTTCGAGGCTAGCCTGGTCTACAGAGTGAGTTCCAGGACAGCCAGGGCTACACAGAGAAACCCTGTCTCGAAAAACCAAACCAAAAAAAAAAAAAAAAAAATTAAACTGAAAAGTAAAATATATATGCAGAGGACCTGGTGCAGACACTACAGGCCCTATGCTTGCTGCTTCAGACTCAGAACTTTGGTTTTTAAACCATGTTGAGATGGAAAGACTATGGAGACTTTTGAATTTGGACTAAATACATGTGGTGCTATGCTATTCCCACAATCCTACTGAGGCCAAGGAGGGGGATGTCGTGGTTTAAATGATAATGACCCTCAAAGGCTCATATGTTTCAATACTTGGTTCACAGTTGATATAACTGTTTGGTAATGTTTAGATGTGGGTTCATTAGAAGAGCTATGTCACTGGAGGCAGACTCTGAGGTTCCAAAAGGCATGTGTTAATTTCAGTGTTCTCTTTGCTTCTTCCTTAATATGTGTAGATATGTCTCAGTTGTTTCTACTGCCATCATTACTAACCTTCTGAAATTATAGCTTAATGAAATGCTTTTTTAATTAGTTGTTTTGGCCATGTGTTTTTAGCATACCAGTAGAAAAATAACTATGGCATGGTCATAGTAGTGAACAAACTGCTAATAAGTTCCTATTATATTCATAGATTAGTGCAACTTTTAGTCTTCACCCAAGAAAATTCTCATTGCTGTTGCTGCTGATTAACACAGAGACCCACAACTGGTCAAGATGCAGAGAACAGGAAATTTTGGAATGTCCATTCATAATTGGAGATGTATATGTCATATTTCTCCTTTAAATATATAACACTCGTTATGGAAAAGTGTCGAGAATTAGGGTCCAAGCCAGGGGTAATTGATGACTACAAGGGAACTCTTTTGACATAACAAGTGACTTCAAATGTCAACTGACAGACAATGTCACATGATGCACTAGACAATGCAAATAAAAGCAAGACCAAATGTCAACACTGAGAGGGCTTGTGGACACAGATCCTCACCATTAACCATGGTGCTATTGGCAATTTGAGCCTCTTGGAGTGGGCGATTCAATTTTTTCTTTCACTTGAGCCGCTGGTAAGCTGACTACACCAGTGAAAGGTACAAAGTCTTTAAAACTGCTATTGATGTGTTTGAATAATAAAGACACAGATTTGTGTGGGTAGGAAAGTGAGAAAGATCTAACAAAAATGGGAGAGGGTGATTAATGATATCAAAACACATTATATGAAATACTAAAAGAACAAATTAAATATGAGAACCATTTCAGAGCTGATTTCTTTTTTTTTTTGTTTTTTTTTGTTTTTGTTTTTTTTTGTTTTTGTTTTTGTTTTTTTAGACAGGGTTTCTCTGTGTAGCCCTGGCTGTCCTGGAACTCACTCTGTAGACCAGGCTAGCCTCGAACTCTCGAACTCAGAAATCTGCCTGCCTCTGCCTCCCAAGTGCTGGGATTAAAGGCGTGCACCACCACCACCCGGCTCAGAGCTGATTTCTATACTGTGCTTATATGCTAGACATTGGGCTTTTTCCTTATTGGTGGATAGTGCGGGTTGTGGAACCAATGTGCTAATGTAACTATTATTTTTTGAGAAAATCCTCTAAATTCTGTTGACATTTGGGTTATATCAAGAAATTCAGAGTTCCAGCAGCTTCACTATCTTCTGTTTTCTCAGGTAAGATGTCTATTTCTATCCTAGAGATCAAAGCTGTCTATAGTATGCAGTAATTTGTGGTTGATCACAATGAGGAAATACTGCTGAAAATTCAGGACAGGTCCAAGTGACTACAGAATGAGTTGAGTAGAGATGAGAGATTCTGATGGCTTAGATACAGATTCTTAGAATAAGCTACATCTAAATCTCATGCATGCTGGAGGATAATTTAAGCCCATGGTTAGAATATTTATTAAGATGATGAGTGGCACAGTGATGATTTAATATCACTAATCATTGCATTTGCCTGATGAAATCGGGGGAAGTGTAAATTGTCCAATCTCAGTTTGTAGCCAAGTAGAAGGTTAGGAATCTCAAAATGGAAAAGTATTCCAGCAAAACAGAATCAGAGTTAAACGGATAGCTGGAAAAGATGGCCCGACTTCAAATGGGTCACAGTGGAGGAAGAGAGCCCTGATCAGATTGGAAGGATGATCAGATAGCAGTAATGATTTGTACAGGAGTTTTAATGGGAACAACATTACACAAGGGCACAGACAGCTATTGTTTCCAAAAACTCAGGGAGCTGAATGGATCAGGCAAGGTAGTGTTCAAAAGGTGTTGAATAAATAAATAGATAATCAATGCCTTAGAGGCATTGTAGTGTGTATTCATTATTACTTAAAAATCCTTCACTGTTTCTTCTATAGAAACATATTGGTTAAGTTTAAATTTTGTGTAGGTTACAGAGTTGATAGGTAACACATATTACTTTCTTGATCTAAGGAAGCTGAAAATGTCACAGTCAATGGACAAGCAGAATATGAAATCGCTATGTGTGCTGGTTTGAATTTAAATGACACCCATAGACCCACAGAGAGTGGAATTATTAGGAGGTGTAGCTTTGTAGGAGTAGGTATGGCTTTTTTGAGAATGTCTATCACTGTGGGTTGAACTTTGAGGTCTCAGATGCTCAAGCCATTCCCAATGTGGCACTCTTTTCCTGTAGATCAAGATGTAGAATTCTGATCTTTCTCCAGCACCATATCTGTTTGCATGTAACCATGAGAGCAGTACACTAAAATGCACTCTGAAATTGTAAGCAAGTCGCAATTAAATGTTTTCCTCTATTAGAATGACCATGGTCATGTTGTTTCTTTATAGCAATAGAAACCCTAACTAAGATACCACATAATAGAAAATTACAAAACCTTACCAAAGGATGATATTTTGACAGTATTTCCTGGGGTCTAATTTTTTTCCAAGTGGTCCACTTTCAATACTGGTACAGAGGAAAGTACTTCCAATATGGTGATTGTAAGGAAGACTCAACATGGTGATGGTAAGGCAAATTCCTAAGCAGAGAAATTAAAGTGAGGAGTACTGTAGTTGAGGACATGTATTGGAGGATTAAAGATTCCTATGAAAGTCATGTCTGTTATACTTTAAGGGCATGAAAAAGCCATTCCCAGGTTTGTATTCTCATAGGATCTCATCCTAGATGTAGATTAAACAGGAAATCAGGTACTGGATTATGAAGAAAACCATTTTTTTCCTTGACCCACTCTTTGAGCAAAATGTCACGTCTGAAGTGATTGGCTGTGGAAAGACTATCCACCCCTTCAGGACAAGTAGGATAAGATCTACTTAGAGCCTGTAGGTCTGTAGCCTGAAAGCTAATCACATCACTGCACAGTAAAGCAGAAGGCAAAGGTTGAAGGGTGGGGCTGACTTCCCAGAGACTTGGGATTTAAAGCCTGAATAAAGTGTTGTTTGGCCCAGATCCTGGGAATTCAGTAACCTTTGGAAGGCTGTGCAGTGGACCAAGGCAGCAGCAATCACCACAGGTAACATCTTGCATCCACCAGAGCAGAAAATAGGTGTCCATAGGAGAAAGCCTTGAGAGACTCCATGGATACTCAATCTTTGGCTCAGGAATGAGAATATTTTCTTAACCTCAGTAGCCTTGCGGTGTGAAGGTAGAGAAGGGTGGGAAAGCTAGAGAGGAAACCTGACATCTCCTGGGTTCAGGTTTGTACAGGTTTCCATTATGTGAATATCTGGTTCTGTCTGCAAAGACTGATATCTGGTATCATATAGAGTAGGGACATGATCATCTCATCCTGAGCCTACAGAGATAATTTTCTTGCATATCACTGCTGGATAAAAGCTGCTTTTCATGGTTGGCATGAGCAGATGTAGTATCAGGTAGCATGACTCTAGTCAAGAACTATAGAGGGCATGGCTTAAGAGACCCAGCATATCTTGATCTGAAATCTCAGCACTGGCTTTCTCTAGTATCTCTCCTTCACTGCCAGCTCTGTCTCTCAATGGCTTTTCTGTGTAACTCTTTCCTCACTGAGGTAATGTGTGTTGTTCCAAAGACCTAATGGTGGGACAGATGGATTAGGAGCTGTAGAACTTTACCGATTTTGTAAGGAAGTGTCAAGAGTTAATGTTCAAAATAAGTCCATGTATTGATGTATGTCAGGCAGGAATATGGTTCCATGCAGCCCCAATTTATGAAAAAACCTTGTGCTATGTAAGAGAAGCTTTGCTTTATTATAAATCCTAGGTTAGCTATGTCATAAATCTATAGATTTCTAAGTTTTTTACGTTGTTATCTTGATAAATTTCTATTAGGTATTCAGTTTGTATTCCTAGAATTGTCATGTGCTGCATCTCTCTCCCTGTCTCTATCATCTATCTCTCATGCCTATCATCTACCTATCCATCATTATCCATATCTATCTATCTGTCTGTCTGTCTGTCTGTCTGTCTGTCTATCTATCAATCATCTATCTATTCACCTATCTATCTATCCACCTATCCATCCATCCATCCACATACCATCTGTCTATCTATATATCTATCATTGATCTGTCTGTCTGTCTACCTATTATCTATTTATTTATATATTTATTGCTCATATATTACATCTGGATTGAACTTTCTCCTTTCTCCAATTCTTCCACGTGCTGTGCTTTTTTATGGACAAACTAAATATCATTCATTTAACCTTTAGGCCAAATATATAGTTAGCCATTTCCAAAATCTATGGATAAATATTTGGAAGGATGGTTCAAATAATTTTATCTACCATGGATGTTTTTTGTTTCTCAGGAAGGTGTAAGAAAGCATTTTAGAGGTGTTGGTGTAGTAACGCTTTCATTTCTCCTCCCTCTCTACATCCTTGAGATATGACTCCTGTTGTCTTCCTGGCCATCCTGTGCTTGGGAATGGCCTCACCTTCACCAGCACATGATCCTGTTTCCGATGCTGAATGGCAGAAATGGAAAATAAAACATGGAAAAACATACAGTCTGGTTGGTAATTTTGGAACTATTCACAGGGAACCCAGAGAGCTTGCTGATGGGGGTCATGGGTATAATACAGGTCTTAGACACTGCCTTTTTTTTTTTTTGAAGAATCACATAAACTCAGGTCAGCATAGGGTGGTCAGGATCTCTGTTCCTAGACATGTGGCAAATAGTTTGCTTCGGTGTCCTGAGATATCTCTCTCTCTCTCCCTCTCTCTCTCTCTCTCTCTCTCTCTCTGGCTTTTCTTCACCTACTGCAGCAAGTACTTGGTCAGCTACTGCAGTGGTTAAAAACAAGTCATCCATTATTTTTATTTACAGGAGGAAGAAGGACAGAGGAGAGCAGTATGGGAAGAAAATATGAAAAAGATCATACTGCACAATGGGGAGAATGGCTTGGGGAAGCATGGTTTCACCATGGAAATGAATGCCTTTGGTGACATGGTGACCATTACATGCTAGCATCACAATGTGTTTTTCTCTTCAATTCATTGGTGTCTTTTGCTTTTCAATGTTTTTTGTATTTTTTTCCTTAAAGACTGGTGAAGAGTTCAGAAAATTGATGACTGAAATCCCAGTCCCTACTGTCAGAAAAGGAAAAAGTGTCCAGAAACGTCTGTCTGTTAATGTGCCCAAATTTATAAACTGGAAAAAGAAAGGCTATGTTACCCCTGTGCGGATACAGGTATTACTATGTCACATGACCATCTTCATCAGCCGCTGGGGAAATGGGGAAGGGGTATGTCTATGTGGATTGAGTGAGTTCATTTTTATGAAATTTTTATTCTTCTTGTGCTTTTTACAAGGTATATCAATCCATCATTACCTTAGAATTGCATTTCCACCTAGTGTCCCCTCATCATATCTTTAGACTTCATGTCATGTTTCATCATTATTTATAATCTGCTCTTATGTGCATGTTTGTTGATGAGCACTGTGGCATGAACAAACCACCACCAGTCAAGTCTCCAAAAAGACTAACCTTCCCTAGACAGGCTTCCATCAGCTGCCAGTGGTTCATTTTCGGATACAGTATTAAACTTTCTGATTTGGAGTTGCTATCTGTTTGTGAATGATACTCTCTTGTTCTCTGCTTAGGGCAGATGCAATTCTTGTTGGGCTTTTTCTGTGACTGGTGCCATAGAAGGGCAGATATTCCGGAAAACAGGCCAACTGATCCCTCTGAGTGTACAGAACCTAGTGGACTGCTCTAGATCTTACGGCAACAGGGGCTGTCAGTTTGGCTCTAGACGCCTTGCATTGCAGTATGTGAAGGATAATGGAGGTCTAGAGTCTGAGGCAACCTATCCATATGAAGAAAAGGTAAGTGGATTTTTTATACTATTGTCATGTCAGGGCTGTTATTGTAGTACTGTCTTTGCAGGTTTGCCTATTGATATGCTTTCCTTGTAGCTGATCCTACTTCTACAAACATGGAGAACATGGAAAACCTTGATATAAAATATACATTTCTTCACTATGAAAAATTCTTATTAACAGTGAGACCGAAATGGGTGTCAATGACAACATGATTTCAGTTCCTAATCTCCCCATAGCATTTTGTTTCCTGGCATGATTTATAAAAGTCCTGATGTGGGAAGGCTCAACTGCAAAGACTGTGTTGTTCTGACTCTTGCTCCACAGGGCCCAGAGAGAAGTAACCTGGTCTATTAACGCTTTATATTTTCAAGGAAGGATCATGCAGGTACAATCCAGAAAATTCTACTGCTAGTATCACAGGCTTTGAGCTTGTCCCAGACAATGAGGATGCCCTAATGAATGCTGTGGCAACTATAGGGCCCATTTCTGTTGGAATCGACGCATGGCATGAATCTTTCCTGTTCTATAAAAGAGGTAAGCTTTTTAGATATTAGTTGAAAAAAATCTGTGATGTTCCATGGCATTTCTGTTCAATAGATCATTTTTCACAATATAAAACATGATATATTCATGTGGGTTTGCATATTTTATAGCTATCCACTCAATAATCTTGTGTATCATTTGTAATTGATATGACCTCCCCCTTGCATGTGAGCAACGTACAATCCATAAAACTTACAGTTTAACTTAATTTCTCATTTTTCTACATGTGGTATGGCTTTTAGACTTTTAGTGAAATGGCATTTCTAGAGTAACTTAATGAAGGTCTTGAATTAAGTAACTTATGGTCAGGGGTGCTTGATTGCAAAGAGTTCTATCAGTGAATACACAAAATGTGAATGAGTCATCTTCTATGCATGTTCATGATCTTTCTGATTTCTCTGGATTCTAATGAGGACTTATATCAGGATTCCTGTTAATGGCTGATCCTATGGTTACTGAAGTTTCTGTCGCTTCAGTGAAATCAGAAAACAATTGTCGGTGACTATTGTTCATATCAGGTTCCTAGGCCTCTCACTCCTTTCTGGATTTTATATTTCAGGTATATATTATGAGCCAAACTGCAGTAGTTCTGCTATCAACCATGCTATGTTACTGGTTGGCTATGGCTTCATAGGAGAAGAATCAGATGGCAAGAAATACTGGCTGGTCAAGAACAGGTATAAACTGCCAAAATTATTTATATTTGGAGTTGGAAGGAGATATCTTTCACTTTCTAGTGACAGTTTGCACAAGTCCTAGAAAATATTGTTCCACTTAAATTAAACAAAAACATTTTCTTTTACTTTATTTTTTCTTATGTATGTGAGTGGTGTGTGTACATATGGACCATGTGCTTGTATGTGTGTGTGTCTATACATACATGCTTACAGACACTTGTATGTGTGCTTGCTTATATACAGATCATAAATTCACATTAGTTGTCTTCTTCAATTGTCCTCCACTTGAAAGTAGAGATAGAGAATTTTCCCAACATAATGCATTCACTCATACAAATTTATATATAAATAAAAGTAATAAAACTTAAATGTCAGGTAACCTTAATACCCTGTGTCAATTCCCAGAGGCAGGACATAACTGGTATACAAAGGGTAGACACACTAACCAAGAGAGTGAACTCGAGAATCAGCAAGATTCTTTCCTTTTGCATGACAGGGCATAACCCTCTTTGGTATCTCGACAGCTACAACAAACGACTCATATTGCAAGGTCACAGTATTCATCCACTGGTTTTCTTGGGTGCTAATATCACACTTGTGCCATTGATTTTCTAAAATATGACACAATCATTATTTCTGAACCACCCATGAGCAGAGAGCAGTCTTATCATTTCCTTGCTGAGATTTTCATAGTCATGTGTGAGAAAATTCTTGGTTCCAAGGGGTTCACCCTCTGCCTTTTCTTATGATTTCTATTAAGTTGTTTTCTGGCTCAGTGGTCAAATGAGGAAGAGTTATACTTATCCACGGTGCTATGTAATTTTCACTAAGTGGAAAATATGATTTCTTTCAGTATGGGTTTACAATGGGGCAATAGAGGCTATATGAGGATTGCCAAGGACCAGAGAAACCACTGTGGAATTGCTACATATGCCCTTTACCCCAGAGTGTGAAATGCCTGGTGGTGACAAGGAAGGAATGACAGAAGATAACATGTAGAGAAGAGGCACTTCCATTTCAAAACAACTGGC
>NW_021626431.1:56049-80133 GCF_004785775.1 Grammomys surdaster
TATCTATGTATCTATCTATCTATCTATCTATCTATCTATCTATCTATCTATTGGTTTTTCGAGACAGGGTTTCTCTGTATAGCCTTGGCTGTCCTGGAACTCACTCTGTAGACCAGGCTGGCCTCAAACTCAGAAATCCGCCTGCCTCTGCCTCCCAAGTGCTGGGATTCAAGCCATGCACCACCACTGCCTACATCCACATCTGGCTAACGCTCGGAGAAAAGCCAAGCTAGAACAAATTATACATTCCACCTATGCTGTCATTCTTAAGTCTCTTTTGTTTTCAAGAACTGGTTATACTTTTGAACAATTTAAACAGGGAGCCTTCAAGTCCAACCACAGAGGCAGATGGAGATAAAAGATAGGTTTAAAAGATGTATCAAAGCCACAACTCTCCCACATGCAAAGAACTGTGAACACAAATACAGGAAACATCAAAGAAAAGTCACCCAACAATACTGTTGTTACTGTTCTTACATGAACACCTCTACTTAGGTATGGTAACCTCGGAATGAGGCTGCTTTTCCTGCTGAGCAAGGTGTTTCTGAGAAAGGCCAGTTACTTTCATGCAGAACTAGAAAGGAGTTCATTTTAAATAGACTTGAGTACTGTATGTCTCAGGGCTGAAACATATTATAGAGAATTCTATTTTTACCTGTATTTTTATTTTAGGTATATGGTAATTCTGCCTGTATTTGTTGTGTACAATATCCCCAGAGGCCACACAGGGCCTGAGATTCCTCATGGAGATAGTTAGCAGCCCAGTGGTTTCTAGCATAGGACATTTTGTCTTTTCTTTATGCATTCCAAATTCTTCTTTCCAATTTCTTCCTTGTTAAGCATGTGTGGAAAAAGTATGCTCAAATATATGAATAAATATATGCACTGCTGTTGGGTTTGTATATAGTTTCATGGATGAACACTTTGCATGTGATGCTCCATTAGAGAACTCATTCCTGCCAGAGGATAATTTTCCCACTTGCAGTAGAGTCTGACCAAGAAATAGCCTAGGCTCTCTTGGACAGGTAACAATCAAGAATAGAAAATGTCAGATGAAAATACCTCAGCTAACACTTACTGATGTCATGACCCTGAACTTCTGAAAGCTGCAGGGAAGACAATGAATATTGGCCTGAGGCAATCACAGTCTGTCTTGGCTCTCTGGGCCTAGCACCATATTCAGTTGACCACTTTCATCTTGGATGACTTTGAAATCCTGAATCTGCTATCTCCACTTTCCAAGCACCATGACTAAAGGCCTGTGCCACCATATCTAGCTGAGGTGGCTTCCACTTCCTTTAGTGAGTCATTAGATGTACAGCATGAGTAAGATGAGCAGTTCCACATGTCTATTCAGTAAGGACTTAACACTCTGAGTCTGGGTTTCACCAGCTATAGAATAAGGACAGAACTCTGCCTTAATCCTTTGGCGATTTATAACAGACATTATGGTAAGTCAGAATAATATTGTTCTCAATTTGAAGTCAGTGGATTGTAAGGCAGGAGGGCTGCATCTGATGGGAGACTTCTTCTGTTAGTACAGTTAGGACAAAAGCCTGAGTCTTGGCTACCCTAATCAGCTAGGCTCACTCATCCTCAGTAAGTCAATTAAAAGAACTGAGTTGTCTAGTTGTGACATGCCCATCTATAATGCAGGCACTCTCTTGGCAAGGTGGACAGATGTTTCTGATGTACTAGCAAAGCCTAGTCTACATACTGAGATTCCAGGCCAGCAAGACATCGATAAGATCCTTTAAAATAAAACAACAAAATAAGAGAGAAAAACCCCACAAATTATCAATGAAAAGTGAAAACATATTAACATTGTTTCAGTGTGACTAATTTGGAAATGGGACGAATAAGGTAACGAATCCATCCTTGTGGTCCTAACGTTTATATAGAAGGCAATTATATGCATAACTATGTAAACTGACCAATCCCTATAGATTTTCTCTTGTCTGTAAATCCCTTTCCTGGTTTCAGCTCCTTTATGTCCTGTATTGTATTCAGATAATAAGTAAATATTTATTCAGCAGAAATGTTCTCATCTGGACGAATCAGGATTTTGCCAAAATGAGACTCCTGTTGAAAATCTAATTTCATGAAGTCCCCTGTATCACTCTCAGCCTGCTGAGATCTGTTTTAAATGACTTATCTCTGAATAGGAGAATGTAAGGTTAAGGAAAAATCTAAAAGAAACCATCAGGGTTTTGATGAACAGTAATATTTATTGAATTTTATAATAATGATTTAAACTGTCAGATCATTTCATATGTTCTCAATAAATTTAAGATTTTTCTTTGCTTTGTTAATTTCCTATATTTAAACATGTTTGAAATGTGATTGTGAGTATATGCCTGTGCCATGGTGTTAATGTGACAGTGTCTGAACACCTTATAGGCACCTGTAATCTACTTCCACTATGAGAGTTCTAGAAATAAAACCCAAGAAGCATTTGCCTATAAGTGACCTCATTGTTCCTTATTTGGGTTTACAAACAATTTATGTAACTGCTGGTGTGTCAGCATATATCTGCCAGGGCCTAAGTGTGGAAATAAGAGAAGGGGAGGCTGGAGAAATGGCTCAGTGGTTAAGAGCACTGACTGTTCTTCCAGAGGTCCTGAGTTCAATTCCCAGCAACCACATGATGGCTCATAAACATCTGTAATGGGATCTGATGCCCTTTTCTGACCTGTCTGAAGACAACTACAGTGTACTCATTTAAAAAAAAAAAACTTAAGAAAAAGAAATGAGGGGCCATTTGTAGATAATATGGGTCTCTCAGAGACTGAACTCAAGTCATCAGGCTTAGCAGTAACCTAATTTACCCAATGAACCAATTCTCTGTCATTCATTTATGGTTCTGCCATGAGGGTTACGAAGAAGTGTTTCCTCCTAAGAATGAATAGGCACATTCCAAAAAAAGAGATAGCAATGTATGAGTTTCATTTGCAAATAGGATTTATTATACAACTTTTTCTATTTTTCTCCATCCTTAGATGACAATGTACTTACAATCTGAAAAGAAGACAGTATTTACTGATATGATGTCTCACCTAGTCTTATTTGAGCATCAGTGAGAAGGCTCAGTGAGAAACATTTATGATGTGCGAAGCTGTCAAGTGACTTTGATCACCAAGTAAAGATGGCCAATAGTAGAACCCCCAAAATTCTGTCAGTCTCCACATATCTGTGGTGGCCAAAAAAAGCTATCATCCCACAACAGAATAAAAGTAAAATGAAATCATTGATCTTACATAATATTGCATCTCTAGATAATTCTCTTAAAAGGCATTACTTCAAGATGAAGTGTCAAATGAATATCTACTGGGGACATGAAGGAATATGGATCATTAAATAGTTTATGTATCTACAGCACATCAAAACATATTGTGAGATTTTATATTTGATTGTTGATTGTCCTACATCATGACATCTCTACAGTATTCATGAAAATGATGCTTTGGGTACATACATGAGGTAGTTATTGTTTTGTTATATATTTCCTTCTACTAAGCATTTCGACATTAATATTATTAAAATGTTTTGACAAAACAGGACACATTGGAGGTACACCTTCTACCCTTGGATTGTACTCAGGAGGCTGACACATGAGAATCAGACTTAAAATGTAACCCTGACTAATAATTGACACCAAACCCAGGCTGGATAACAAGTAACAACATCTTAAAGGAATTTGTGACAATATGGAAAACAAAACAAGGAACAAGAGCCCATCATCCATTCATAGACACCCTTATTCAAAGTGTGATCACACACAGCCTGGTATTTAAATAAACAATGGACCACCAGATGTTGGGCATCCCATTCTATTTATTGCAACAGAAATCTACCCATCACCAAGTAACATGCAGTAGAGAATGAAAAGAAGCCACAGAGGGAATACAAGAACAATGTAAGGAACTTCTGTAAGTTGATTTCCCCCCACACAGCAAACTTCCATACCTATTCCCAGTGGGTCAAATATAAACCACCACTATAATTGGTGATTTCTACCAAAACGCTTCAGTAATTTAATAAATAATTTACTTCTTTCAAGGTTATGAGAAAGAAGAGATGATAAAAGTTATTTTCTTGAAATTGAATACAATGGTGATATGTCTAGTATTTCTTGAAATAATTACATGGATAGAATTTTTGCCTTTCATGAGTTTTTTCCTATTTCTTAACATCAATATGACAAAGACTTTAAAATATTTACAAGGTGTCTTAGTTGGGGTTTCTACTCGTGCACAAAACATCATGACCAAGAAGCAAGTTGGGGAGGAAAGGGTTTATTCAGCTTACACTTCCACATTGCTGTTCATCACCAAAGGAATTCAGGACAGGACTACTCACAGGGCAGGAACCTGAAGGCAGGAGCTGATGCAGAGGTCATGGAGGAATGTTGTATACTGGATTGTTTCCCTGCCTTGCTGAGCTTCTTTCTTATTGAACCCAGGACCACTAGCCCAAGGATGGTACCACCCACAATGGGCTGGGCCCTCCCCTCTTGATCACTAATTAAGAAAATGCCTTACAGCTGGATCTCATGGAGGCATTTCCTCAACTGAGGCTCCTTTCTCTGTGATAACGCCAACTTGTGTCAAGTTGACTGACAAAACCAGGCAGTACACAGGGCTAGAGACATAAGCAAGCAATTAAGATAATTCATTTTCAGGAACAATCTCAGGTGTTCAACAACATCTGGTAATTCCTACTACTAGAAGATCTATCAGTTTAATTTTCTTGGAAATCAGCATACACATCCATATACTCAAACAAAGCCATACAGACATCTCACAATTAAACTAGCACAAGTAGTAAAACAAAATCTTCCTCATGAATGTTCTTCTTGTATAAGCATTCATTCCTATAACCCAGGGCTTGAGGCATCTGAAGAAACCCAGAGTTTTCCTTCATCATGAATTGGCTCATGTAACAGAAAGCAAGCATGTCGGCTTGAAGTCAAGGAAACCAATCCTTCTCAGCTCAGGTGGTGGTATCATTTAGGGAGATTTAGGAAATGCTGTTCTGCTAGAAGAAAGATGTCACTGGGGGGTAGACTTGAGATTTTACATCCTCACACCATTTCTAGATGACACACTCTCTTTAATGCTACAGTTTGAGGATGTGAGCTTTGAACTCCCTCTTATATCTGCCATGTTTAACACTTGTTGCCATGACACTTTCATGATGATCCCATATCCCTTAGGAACTGTAAGTCATATGACAGACTTCCGTAAGTTGCCTTAAACATTTTGTTTTATCACAGCAACAGAAAAGGCACTAACACACACTGATTACTCCCATTACACCTGAATGAGGTTTTTTTTCATGTAATAAAAGGGAATTGTGAAATCTAAACCAGTTACCAGTACCTTATAGTTAAAATTCTTAGGTTTTTTTTTTTTTTTTGTCCATATGAGTTTGCGGGTAGAAAAAAAATAGAGACATAATTATATTTGATCAGATTATTGACACTTGTTGAGAGACTTTCTGAAGAATAAATAGTCTAGTATAATTTAATGGGAGTAGGTTGGCTAAAGACTACTGTGTTATGCAAAGGCTTTAGCGATTGTAAACACGCTAAATGTTTTACTCTTGTACAAAGATACCAGGAAGTGTAAACATTTGCCACATTAACTACATGTGAAGTGATTCTCTGCAGTATGGCTTTTTCTCATGACATTAAAAACTACCAGTACATGCATAGGCTATACTACAGTGTTTATATTCATAAAGTTTCATGCCAGAAATGTGTTATCTATGTATTAGAAGATAACCATGACATGCAATGGCTTTTCCATATTCAGCATATTGAAAGGGTTTCTCTCTAGTATATGTTCTTTCATGTACTCAAAGATTACTATGACATATAAAGTCTTAACTCTGTTGAATACATTCACAGGGTTTCTCTCACCTGTGTGTTCTCGTATATGTTCTCAGATATATGTGAAAAACGCTTATTATAACATTTGTAGAGTTTCTCTCTACTATGTGCAGTTTTATGTATTCAAAATGACTGATATTCAAAAGTTTACCACATTGAGTATATTCATAAAGTGTCTCTCCAGTATGTGCCCCTTTCTGCATTACAAGATATCTGTGCTTGGTAAAGGCTTTACCACACTTTTTATTTTCAGAGAGTTTCTTGTTAATATGCATATTTTCTTGAAAATGAAAACTGTGGGGATTCATAGAGACTTCATCACATTAAGTATATCCATAGGCTTTTTTACATTATGAATTCTTTTATGCCTTTGAAGACGACTATGGCATGCAAAGGTTTTACCACATTGACTACATTCATAGGGTTTCTCTCCTGTATGTGTTCTTTTATGCATTCCAAGATGACTGTGTTGTGAAAAGGCTTTATAACATTGACTGCATTTGTAAGGTTTCTCTCCAGTATGAGTTCGTTTATGCAGTTGGAGACTATTGTGCCGTGAAAAGGCTTTATCACATTGATTACATTTATATGGTTTCTCTCCAGTATGAATTCTTTCGTGCATTTGAAGACTCCTGTGATATGAAAAGGCTTTACCACACTGGTTACATTCGTATGGTTTCTCTCCAGTATGTGTTCTTTTATGCATTTGGAGATTATAGTGCTGTGAAAAGGTTTTACCACATTGGTTACATTCATAGGGTTTCTCCCCACTATGTGTTCTTTTATGTCTTAGGAGACCCGTGTGATTTGTAAAGGCTTTATCACATTGATTACATTTGTAGGGTTTCTCTCCAGTATGAATTCTTTCATGCATTTGAAGACTCCTGTGATATGGAAAGGATTGCCCACATTGGTTACATTCATATGGTTTCTCTCTAGTATGAATTCTTTTGTGGCTTTTAAGATGACTGTGATTTGCAAATTCACAGGCTTTACCAAATTGATCACATAAATAGAAATTCTGGAGAGTTTGTGTTCTTTTATGTATTTGGAGACTACTGTGATGTGCAAAGGCTTCAACATATTGAGTAACTCCACAGGGTTTCTTTTCAATATGAATGTTTTCACGCCTCTGAGCATGACAGTGACATGCAAAGGTTTTACACTGGGGATATTCAGAGGTTTTCTCTCCAGTACGACTTCTTGCATGCCTGTGAAGATAATTAGCACATGTGAAAGCTTTCCAATTCATTACACTGATGATGCTTTTCATCCATATACAATAATTTTATAATTTGTCTAAATGTAGAAGGAACCAACACTTAAGGTTTTATCACTTTGTTTAAATTCATGGGGTTTCCTTTCATTATGGGTAGTTTTTCATCTTAAAAGATACTTGTGATGGTAAGAGCATTTATCACGAGTCAGATTTATACATCCTTTTTCTAAGGAAGTTTTAAAAAATATTTTAAGGAGATTGGAAGAACTCAAAGCTTTACCACTCTAATTGCATTCACAAATTTTCCTGTGGTTTGAGTCATTCTACATTTGCAAAGTGAACCAAGACAAACAGAATTTCCACATTCTTAGCACTCAAGATTACTTTCTACAGTGTGAGCTTGTTGATGTATTCCCAATGAAGTTGGAAAAACAATTAACTGTAATCTTGTTTCAAACTCAGTAAACCTACTAACTGGGGACTACTATGGATCTTCTACTTATTCTGGGAGGAAAAGAAGTTCATTGCTTCTGTCAATATCCCTTATGAAAGGAAGACTAAACAACAAAAGGATTCTCCATTGAATTCATGCAGTTTGATTTTTTGTCCCTCATAATACATGTGGTATAAGGATAAAGGTTACTCCACAACAACCTTGTTACTTCTCATAAACTGCCCCTCACACTGAACTTAGCAACATCACTACAAGTATCTGAGTAACCCCAGCTTTACTATACACTAATATTTGCTTATGAGAAGTTCTTGGACATATATTTTTCACCTATTCAATATGTATGGCTTTCCCAGTATCAGGGTGGTATGAGAAGAAATGAATCGATGGGCACCTTTAAAGTGTCACTCTTAAAGGTCTATGATTCAGATGGTGACATATGATAAGGCATCATTTCCATGTGTCCTTTCTTAAAGGAATGCCTTGCAAAGAAAATTCAGATACAATTGAATTACATGGTTTTATGAAAATAAATAATAAGCATCAATACACTTAAAGGTATTCTAGTTTACACATTTGCTTTTCCTTAAAACTTCCAGGACATAATAAAATTTCTTCAGAAGCATATTTTCATGAATTTGTACATGGTAATTACCTTCTATGTCTTCTAGAACTCTGACGATGTTCTTCAACATTGTGGCCTTCCCAATTAAAGCCTAAAATATAGTGCCAGAAAGTATATGACATAATACTGGAAATTATGCAAAATTTTAAGTTACTATCCTCAGTGAAATATAGCGCCATGACTGATTTATTTTCCGCATTACTCTTCCTCCTCATTTGAAACTACCAGAAGAAAGAAACAGTTATCCCTTATTTTAAAAAGGGAAAGAAAATTCAGTCTTACCTATAATACTGAGGTTCCTGTAGGTCTCCAGCATGACATCTTTGTAGAGCTTCTTCTGGGAAGGATTTAGCAACGCCCACTCTTCCTGAGTGAAGTTCACATGTACATCCTCATAAGTCACTGCATTCTAGAATATCCCATATGTATATTATTTTTTTAAGAATGGAAGTGATAAACTCAAGCAGTGTACCATATCTTCTGAAGAACAGCAGGTAGATCATAATTCAAGGCAGTGTACCATATAGACCATGACATGTTTCAAGGCACAGGCCAAGAAGATTTTGTACTTTTCCACCACCTGGACCCTCTTACCCCCTCCCCTTGTAAAACATGCTATAAAAAAGCATTTCATGTTCAAAAAAAAAAAAGAAACTAAAAAAAAAAAGAATGGAAGTGATAATATTGGATATGCATACCTCATTGACAGTATGTTCATATAATTCTGGTGCTTCCCCCACCCATTTCCTGACACAGAAGTTCTTTTTTTTTTTTTTCTTTTTTTTTCTTTTTTTCCGGTTCCAAGGGAAGGGGTTTATTTGGGGAAGGGAGTGGGAGAGAGGAACGGGAAGATGGCGAGTGAAGAGAAGAGGAAGAGAGAGAGAAGTAGAGAGGAGTAGAGGCCGGCCATGACCACGAGGAGAGAGGGGGAAGGGAAGGGGGGAGGGGAGACAACCTGCAGGTGCTCAAGGTTGAGGAGCAAGAGAGAGAGGAGGGGCCAAGCAGCCCCTTTTGACACAGAAGTTCTAATGAAACTGCCAAGTAATTTTAGAAAGAACCAAAATGATGAGGTTCACCCATCATTTCCGTGCCCTTTGAATGGGATATAACCTCGGAAGGGAAATGCCCATTAACAGACATAAGGAGAAGCGGGCAAGCAATCAGATCACTAATACTTAGCACACATCAAAGAAATAATAAGAACAGTTACTAATAACAAAAATAATCAGCAAGGTGGCTCTAATGGCTCAGGTCCTTCATCATTGCATTTAGGAGACAGAGGCAGAAGTATCACATTTGGTTGGCTGCCAGCATGGTGTATGCAATGTGTTCTAGAACAGCCATAGTTATATATTAAGATCCTGTCTCCCCTGCAAGAGCCAAGCACACAAATCAAAAAGATAGAAAGAACTCAGAGGTTTTTACTTAAGTTCTTAAAACAATGACGCATCCACTCCAGTTCTGTATACATCTTCCAGAAACCTGAGATGACTCAGCTCAAACTATTAGAGTGATAAGATATTACCAAAAGAGTATTTTAATACAGTTACAATTGAACAGATGAAAACATTAGCAATATTAATGGTGATCTTGTGGAAATAACTTCCAGGTCCAACAGCCAATGTTATAAAAACAAAAAACGTGAAGCACATTGGCCCACTTTTTATCCCAGCATTTAAAAGGACAGAGTCAGAAAGATCTCTAAATTCCAGGTCTGCCTGATCTACAGGCATACTTTCAGGACAGTCAGTCTACACAGAGAAACATTGTCTTTAACACCAAAAACAACATAATTTAAAAATATAATATTAGGTTAGCAAAATAGCTTAGTACTGAATTACTGCTATTGTATCTTATGTGATTTATGGAGAGAGTCTATTGTGGTGAAGGCACAGCAGCATGAGAAGGAGGCTAAAGGATCAGTTTCAACCACAACACAGTAGACTCAAAGAACAGGAGATGGGTTTTATCTACAGACATTCAACTCCCATCTTAAGAAGGAATTGCTTCTAGAAAGGGTTAATCTACAAAAGATTCCCTATTCTCCCCAAGAAAAGCCACCAAGGAGAAACAAATATTCAAAGACATCATCCTATCTGGGAGCTTTCTGATGCAACTAACTGCATTGTGACCCTGGTCACAATAGACTCATATTCATTCCACGATGAAAATGCATATAGTTTAACTTCAGTGATCCTCAAATTCTGTAACAGTCACTATACTGTTCAAATGTCCAAAGTCTCTTTTCATACTCAAGGTAATATTTACAAGTCGGACTGATAAAACTTGTAAAGTCAGAAAACAAGTTATATTTTTATAACATAAAATGGCACAGAATATTCCTTCCCTTTACAACAGACAAGATTATGTACATAGGGAAGATTGTAGCAAGGCAAGTAACCCAGATGAGCCAACACCAAATCCTGTGGCTCTGTCTCAGACACATGGGGCTCCAATTGTAAAGAACTTAGGCAACCGTATCCCTACAATTTCTCATACATCTCTTGGTTTGGTTAGTTCCAGTCCCTATATGCAGCTGTCTAAGGGAGATGCCTCATAGCTTGTGAATCTTAACATCTTGGAATATCAGTATGAAACTGAGGCTTCATCTTCAGGGCTTAAGACAATGAACTCTCACACTCTCTTAATTGGGGATCTGACTCTGCCAAACACAGATTTCTGGAACTGAAACCACAGACCAAGCATCCATGACCTTACATTTTGTATCACTCTTGTTTCTGGGACCAGCACAACATGGATGATCCTGCCAAGTTTAGCTTCTAAATTGGGATGGACCCCACCATGCTTGGACCACAGTTGTAGCAGGCTTCATATGAAGTTGCTCCCTGGAACTAGGAATCATTTTGTCTACTGCTTCCACTAATTGAAAGGTTAGCAGGTCAGAGTTTAACTATTATGGCACCTTCTTAAGCTTCCAATCTAGAGTAAGGGCCTTCACTGTAACTGTGATGAGCTCCTTGCATAACAGATTAAAAAAACAGTGTCTGATTTGTATTAAACACTAAAAGCTGCTTGTTTTGCACCAATTCTTTATAATGAGAGGTAAAACCTTAAAAAAAAGTCTGAGCTTCCCAGGGAAGCAAATTGAGCACCTCATATAGACCTCCTGACAATGAGCTGTTAATCATTGTTAACTCTGCCATAGGAAAAATAACCTCAGAGCTGAGTCAGTTCCTGAAATGTTTGACCGAATATAGTAACTAGGCTGGCGCCAAATCAGTTCATGAAATCTTCTCAAGGCCTCACCAAATATAGTAAAGCTAATGTAGCAGCCAATCAGAAACTGAACCGTGGAAGTTCCCCTATACCCACCAATGAAGTTTTAGATTATCTAACCTTTCCTTTTAATTTCCTATAAGAGACTTGTGCACCTTCATCTGGGGTCACCATTTTGATAAATAGTTGACCCATGCATGCATGCTGGTAATTTCTGCTGAATAAAGAATCATTGCCATTGCATACTGCTTGAGTCTGGGGTCTTCCTTCAGTGTTTCTTGTACCCTACCAATAAGGCATAAGCACTTTTGAAAACAAGTCTATTCTCATTTTCATGTGTATATTTGTATGTGAGCTAGAGAAAGTCTTCCATGTGTATACAGGTGACACACCAGAGAAGAGAGAGTCAGATCGCGTGGATGTAGAGTAGCAGGTTGTTATGAGCCTTCCAGCATGGGTATTGGTATCTGAACTTAGGTCAACCCCAATAAGAATACTTCCTGAGTGACCTGTGTAGCCCACTTACCCAACAAAAACACCTTTCACAGATTAACAACAACAAAAATTGAAATAAATGAAGAAATGAAGAAATTGGTCATGGGAACCTGAAGAGTCAGTATTTAGATGTTTGGTATGTGACAAGGTTGGAGGCCTATGGGCAATCCCTACTCTTTGCCATCTGAGACCCTAGTGCTGCACCTTCCTCTTCCTTTGTCTTTACTCCTTATAGAAATCACCAATCTTTGCCCCATGTGCTCTTCTCTTTCTGCCCCATCTCTGTGTTCAAGTCCCAACTCTGGGCAGACATTCCCTGCTCAACCAACCCCATGCCATCCCTGCTGAAAGATCAGGCAGGGTATCCACCGATCTACTACATTGTTACCCCAGATACATTCTTCATATTTGCCCCTAGCACTGGGATACAACACCAGAGGCAACTTCTCATCTCCAGTGTTCATATCATCTGAGGATCCCTAATGTTATCTCCTCCTGGTGTACTCTTCTCCAACCCTCCAACATCAGCAAGCATTACCCTGTGGATACAGCAGCCCAGCAGGACAGTAAAAAACACAATCCCCAACACACTCTCTGAAACTACAGAGAAAAAACAGAAATCCAGCATAAAACTATTTTTCCAAACCAGTCAAACGTAGACATCAGCACCTAGATCTATAATCCCCCAAAACACTAAACACAAATGCATAAATGTCAGCTAGAGACATAATCAATAACAGCTGAGAAATATGTCACCAACAGAGCCTGACTATTCCAGCATAACTGAAGAACAAGAAGAAATCCTTAAAACCAGATACATAAAGATGATAGAGGTCCTTAAAGAAGAAAAAAATCGAATCTCTTAAAGAAACACATGAAAACACAAACAATTGATGAAAATAATAAATATCTCCAAGAAAGTCAAGAAAGCACAAATAGAGACCAACAAATATTTTAAATAAAGCTGAAAAAACCAAACAGTTGAAGCAAACCAAAAAACTGTTCAAGATTTGAAAATAGTAATAGAAGCAATTAAAAATAAACGGGGGCCCGGCGGTGGTGGTGCACGCCTTTAATCCCAGCACTTGGGAGGATTTCTGAGTTCCCAGCACAGGCGGATTTCTGAGTTCGAGGCCAGCCTGGTCTACAAAGTGAGTTCTAGCACAGCCAGGACTACACAGAGAAACCCTGTCTCAAAAAACCAAAATAAATAAATAAATAAATAAATAAATAAATAAATAAATACGGGGGCTGGAGAGACGGCTCAATTGTTAAGAGCACTGACTACTCTTCTAGAGGTCCTGAGATCAATTCCCAGCAACCACATGGCAGCTTACAACCATCTGTAATGGGATCTGATGCTCTCTTCTGATATTTCTGAAGATAGCAACAGTGTACTCATGTACATAAAATAAATAAATCTTTAAAAAAATAAAATATCAAAAAAAATCACACATTAACTGAAGGCATCTTGCAACTGAAAATTTAGGACTGCACAGACAAACTACAGAGGCAATGTTCACCCAAGGAATCTAGATGGGAAAGACTCTCAGGTATTGAAGATTAAGTAAAAGAAATTGATAAATTAATCAAGGAAAATGGTAAATGTAAAAATTTCTTAGCACAAATTATCCAGGAAACCTGGGACATTAGCAGAAGACCAAAACTACATATGATATGAATAGACAAAAAAAAATACCAGCTCAAAACTTAGAAAATATTTTCAGTAAAATTACAGAAGAAAAATTTCATAACCTAATGAAAAATATTCCCATCAAGATACAAGAAGCATAAAAAATACCAAATAGATTAGACCAGAAAAGAAAGTCCCCTCACCAGATCATAATCAAAACAATAAAAATACAAAACAAAGAAAGATTATTAAAAGTTTCAAAGAAAAAATTAAGATAAAAAACAGACCTATTAGAATTAGGCTTGTTTTCTCAATGGAGACTCTAGAAGCCATTAGGACTTGGACAATGTACTGCAAACTCTAAGAAACCAGAATCCAAACCAGATTACTTTTCCTAGAAAGCATTAAAAAATCATGAATAGAGAAAATAATATATTCCATGATAATGTCAAATTTAACAATATCTACAAATAAAACCACACAAAACCTACTAGAAGGAAAACTCCAACCCAAGGAGGATAGCTACATATATGAAAACACAGTAAATAATCTCACATATTAGAAAAAATCCAAAGGGAAAACACACATACACATAGACCACTTCTTGTACCACCACAAACAAAATAACAGGAATTAACAAACCATTGCTTCTTGGCCTTTTGCCTAAGACTAAGTATAGGAATTAACAACCATTGCTCATTGCTACCTTCCAGGATCAAAGGCCTCAGTGCCTCAATAAAAAGACACAGATTAACAGAATGGAAGTTAAAACAGGATCCATCTTTCTACTGCCTACAAAAATACAGTTTAAAGTCAAGGATAGACATTACCTCAAAATAAGGGCTGGAACAATATATTCAAAGCAAATGGACATAAGAAAAAAGCTGGTATTGCTAGTTCAATATCTACCAAAATAGACGTCAACAAAACTTAATCAAAAGAAATGAGGAAGTATACTGTATATTCACATACATATTATTGTCTCAATGGATAGAACTTAAGAATGTTAAATTAACATAATATAGCCAACTTAAATAGACCTACAACCCCTGGTAAAATGGAAGGATTCATAACAAGACTCAGAACCAAAAAAGCCCAGTGAGAGATGACTTTAGTGCAGAATTCAATCAGATTTTCAAAGAAAGACTTACTGTCAATACTGCTCAAAGTATTCTACAAAAGAAACAAAATGAATCTTGCACAATTTGTTTTATATATCCAAAATTAACCATGATACCCAAAGCATATGAAGACTTAACAAAAAGACCAATTTCCTTCATGAACATAGATGCATCACCATATAAATATCCTGACAGAAATAAAACCACAGAATCATCTCATTAGACACTAAATAAGCCTATGTCAAAATCCAGCACTGCTTCATGATGAAAGTCTTAGAGAGAGTAGGGATACAAGGGACCAATCTAAATATAATACAAGAGATTGACAGCAATTCTATAGCCAACATCAAATTAAATGCAGAGAAATCACAAAGCAGTTTCACTAGAATCATAAACAAGACAAAAATGTCTACAATCTCCATATCTATTCAGTACAGAACTTTACGTTTTAGCCAGAGTGATAATATGACTGAAAGAGATCAAGAGGATATAATTTGGAAAGGAAGATGATATGATTATATCATATGATATGATATTAGAAAATTAGAAATTAGAAAATGATATGATATTATATATGAATGGCAAAAAAAAATTCTACTAATCCCCTACAGTTTTAAGAAAGTGGCTGGATGCAAGATCAATTCAAATAAAATCAGTAGCTCTCCTATATACTTCCTATAAAAAATGACAAGCAGGTTGAGAAATAAGGAAAACAACACCCTTCACAATAGCCTCAAATAACATAAAATATGTTGGAATCAAAAACTCAGAAAAAGAAAAACAAGTGAAAAAGCAATCAATAGATTCAGCACAATCTCCATTAAAATTCCAAAAGAATAGTTTACAGACCTGGAATGGAGAATCCCAGCTTCATATGGAGTCAGAAAAAGCCAAGATACCTAAAATATGCTAATAGCTAAAAGCATATTCTAAAAATAACTTCAGTTCTTTACTCCAATTCTAAATTGCCCTGGTAGGTGACTCTCCCATAAATTGCCAGTTTGAACTTTTAGTGATCATCTAAAATTGATTACCTGACTACTCATTGCCAGTGTCAACTACTGTCACACAGGAAAGCCCTCAACTTACTTCCTCCCCCTCCCTTGTGTTGTGACTATGCCAGCTTCAAAGGTTGTCACAGAAGTCAATTCTTACACAGGTTCTTCTTTATTTGTAATTACCCTTAAGAGGGCAGAGACCTCAGAAAACACTCATGCATTTTTTCCCCTTCCCACTGATTAGTCAGGGCATGGCCTAGAAGGTGTTGCAGGACTACCTTCAAGGAACTGAGTCACAGAGGCAAGATTGAGTGTTCAAGGTAATTCTCAATTATATAGGATAATTCCAGTCTGAGCTACAGAAGATATTGCTATGATCACAGCACTTTGGAAAAAGAAATAATGGAAGCACTTTGGAAAAAGAAATGAGATTCTTAATGATTAGGAAACGTTAGAGAATTGAAACAAGGGATTGAGCAGTAATTCTTTCAAAAATGAAATGTAATAAGAAATGCCGACAATGGGCTTTTGGGAGAGATAAGTATAATTGCAAAAATGAATAGGTATATTGACTTTGAAAAAGAGCAGGACATTCCCTGTCAGAGGGAATAGCATTAATAAGATACTTTATGACCTTGTGCCTTTGTAGACTGTTAGCTGTTGAGTCCGGTAACCTTATACACACAGCTGCACCCAATGAATGGGCTGTGTCTCAAATATCTGAGCTGACTAAATGAAATCTGTCAATGAGGACTGCACATATCCACATAAGACCTTGCCCTAACTGGAAATTCAATACTCACTGGATCAACTGACGCTCTCCAAGTGTATGCCTACCAATCTTGTGTGTTTTCATTAATATGTATGAAGCAACACATGGTAGTAAATTACAAAATCACCCACCCACCTTCAATCTGGTCCTTCTTCATAATGGTGAGCCCTCCAACTGAGTGCCTTAAACTTGAATTAGTCTGTGATCTAGCTATTGCCTACCCTATTTCACTCTGCACTGTACATAGGACAGTTCCTCCTATTCTGGTCATGCAAATCCTTTCCCTGTTACTGCAAGGCACAGTTCATTCCATGACTCAAATGGGACATTTTAAAACTCTGTTGTGCTACTGTGCTTTAACTTAAGAATTTAGAAACTTTAATCAAGAGGAAAGGAAGGTCATTGCTTTGGGAAGCAACAGATTTTGGGATCTGGGCCCTGTGAGCCAACATAGCATGTATCACAGACATTTTTGTAATGGGCTGAAAATCCAGTGGCTCTAGAATTAGTATGACTTCCCAGGCAACAAATCACTCAACACAATTAAAATATTAATTAAGAAAAATAATCTCTGTAAAAATAGCACTCATCTAGCTCTGGTTAAGACTGAAAGAGAAGCAGGGCTAGAAGAGATTTTGCATTCCACATATGCTGTCTTATATCTCTTTTAGGGTCACACCTCAGGTTCTACTGTAAACAATTTAAGGATGGACTGGAGACTACTGCTGGTCCAGCCATGTAGGCTGACAAGAGATTTACATAGCAAAGGTACTCCAGAACTATTAAGTATACCAGTGCCCTGAAACAGCAGGTCATTCAGCAATAAGAGTCCTAAGTGGAAGGTCTCAGAGGACGCAAAGAGGAAAAGAGAAAGGTAGAAAGTAGAAAACCTGCAGTGGCATGGCCAGGAGCTAAGGCTTATGCTAAGTAAGCTTCTTAAGAACAGCAGCATTGCTGAAAACATAGATTGTTGGAATTTACTGTTTGCTGTATGTTTTCAGAAATACCTAGAAAACAAGGGTCTTCTTTCTCAGTACGTGCGATGATGATCATTTGAGGAGAGGGACTTATTCCCTTGCCTTGTTCACTACAGCTATATATAGACCAGATTGTACTTATAAATCCCACAAAATGTATAAATGTTATGTTAAGTAGGAATTTTAATGGAAACTGTTTGAACCACAACATTTTCAATTTCAAAAGTCAACAAGAGGTAAGGCACTCCAGGACTCCATCAGTAGATGGAGTCAGTCTTCTAAATTTTCTGTAACACTCTACTATGCTGCTTTTCTATTAGCTTCTGAATTGTCAGTTTTTAACTCCGAGGCTGGCAAAAATCACCTTGTATCTGTAAAATAACATAGGTCTATTTTATGTTTAATCACATTGTCATAATAATAGTCTGTAAAATGTGAAGAAGAAAAAAGAATAGCAGCATTTATATTAAATACAGGGGCGGGGAAGGCGGGATGGAAAGAAGCAGGAGACTTTCATTCAGAAACTATCATATATATATAGAACAAACTAAGGAGGAATCTAATCAAACAGTGCTGGGAAGGGAAACAGAGTATCTCACCAGCCGTGCTGGTCATGCCTACAGTGGTTTGGAAGTGATAAAATAAGTGCCTTGTGGTAGGAAGTGCTGGATTCTCGGAATCTGAAGAATCTCCTCTCTAAAGGGCCTGGCCTCAGACCATTCCCAGCACTCCCAGTCATATGCCTGGTTTTAGAAAAGTAGCTCTGGGATTTTACCAATACCTCATGGTCTTAGGGAAAGCCTGCAAGCTTCAGAGCTTCTCAGAGACTTGGTCTTTGATCTGAGGAAGGGCCTAGTGGCTGGTTGTTAATCAGGGTTGTCTCCTTTGTCTTGATCTGGAGCCACATTTCTGGACAAGCCTGGTGAACAAACATGTGTATCCTAGCATCCCAATCTCTAAGAGGTCTGGCTAGCATACTACTTACCTGTAACATGGTTTAGAGGCAATCTTCCCTCAGGTAAATTCTTTGTGGTGTGACTTACTATTTTTTTTTTTTTTTGGTTTTTTGAGACAGGGTTTCTCTGTGTAGTCCTGGTTGTCCCGGAACTCACTCTGTAAGCCAGGCTGGCCTCGAACTCAGAAATCCGCCTGCCTCTGCCTCCCAAGTGCTGGGATTAAAGGCCTGTGCCACCACTGCCCGGCGACTTACTATTTCCTAAGGTTTGAAAAATCCCTTACATCATGGATTCTACTCTTCTCAGCACAGCTTAACATCGGAGTCCTGCCCCGCACGTGAGATGGGGTTTACAACCGCCACAAAATTAACTTCAAAGCGATCTTTCATTTAATGTTAAATGTCAAGGGCACAACATGTAGAACTTACCAGAGAATGTAGCCTTCTCTTAACTCAGCATCCTGGCAAGGATATTTCTACACACAAGCCCTTGCTCCAAATGCTTTGTGCAGATGCAACTCCCATAATGAAGTTATTCAGATGCTACCACAGAGTACAAGTGGCTGGGACCACAAGAAACCCCAGAAGTGGCTGCATCTGTCCACTGGTTCCCACTCAGCACAGGGTAGGGTGTACCACCCCAGTTTCGGCTGCTAATTCCTCTGTACCCCATCTAGTTAGAGGCAGCAGTCATATGCTCACCATGTTGTGACTCAGGAGCTTGCGCAGCAATAGAGATCAAAACAAACCAAACAACAACTTCAGCCTGCTCAGCAATGGAGCTGAACCTGCAGCATGGCGCAAAGCACACGGAAGAACCCTCCTCTTCTCCTGATCGGAAGACCTGCCTGGAGGCCCTGATTGGCCAGTGACTCTTGAGTGACATGAGCACCCCCCTTAGGGTTAGAGTGTGTTGAAGGCACACACCATAGGGTTTCAGTGTTCTGGATTCTTTCAGATCCACAAAGATTTGTGTTTGGGTAGCATTTGTGCCTGTCCTCCAATAGCCTATCTTTCTGTCTTCTAGCACTCTGCAGGCATTTCCTCTTCTTCCTCCTGGAATTAAGGTAGTTTGCACAATCCATTATTCAACTTGCAGCAGGGTGAACTATCAAATCCACAGGCAGAACTGTTCTAACAATTAAATAGAGATCTTAGGACATAAAATATATCTGTCTTTGTGACTTCACACTGGTATCAGGAGAACTGCAACTTACTCTTCACGTGCCACCTATGAGACTCTAAACAACCCTGGGAGAAAAGCAGGAAACAGATGGAAATCACTCTGTAGCAATATTGTTAGCCAGTGCATCTTGCTCAGTGTGAAGAAACTCAGCTGTAATAGTTATAATTCTTTATAGGAACAGAACTGATAGCATGGATTTCTATGTGTATGCAGAAAATGGATATATAAAAATGGCATATAGGATGTGTTCCAACTGGTCAAACAATGGTTATCTACCAGTGCAAACTTGAAGAATCCAGTAGTGGTTCAGTCCTTGTGCCTGGATGTCTCAGCTGGTCTTCAATATATATCAGAGTTCCAAAGAAGGAGCCTCTTATGCCAGGAAAAATAAAATAAAATAAAATAAAATGATTTTCTTAGCCAGAGTAGGACAAGCAGAAAAAGAGAAAACCAACCATGGTCAATGCCCTTTTCATATGTAGGCTGTGACCAGAAGCTGTGGTCTAAATTAAAATTGGATCTTATCACTCAAAAGATCTAGACTAAAGAAGGGTTTCCCATTTCCCAAACTGTAAATACGGAAAATCCTTTACAATACCCATCTGTTTGTTGAACTCGTGTAACTACAGTAAAATGAAGGATTCGAACTACTGTAAGCTACAGTTGACAATAAGTTCATTTCTCTATCCCGATTCTTGATTGCCTGGTCTGTGGACCTGAGAAATGGCCAGTCAAGGCAATTATCGATCATGTAAAATTGAAGACTTCCCTACTCATTGTTGCTGTCAGGTACTGCGAAAGCTCAAAAGCTTGCACCCTCCTTCTTACCCTTTCTTTCTGTGCTGTCATCATACATGCCTTAATATTAGGCAGTGACCTTAACTCTTAAATAGCTCCCTCTTCAGTACTTAAGACCCCAGTAAAAGTCAGAGAGGCTGGAGGACATTCATTTACTGGTCTAATTTTCCTTCTTACTGACACCCAAAGCCCATCCTGGAAAAGTTGCAGGATGTCTTCCCAGGACATGACACTAGAGGCAGGATTGGATGTTCAACACAATTCTCAATTAGATGGCATGAGCCAGCCTGTGCTACAGGTCAAATTGCTCTAAACGGAAATAAACAATCGACACGACTTGTGAAAAATGAAAAGAAATTCTTAATGACTAAAAAATGTTGGAGAACAGAAATAAGCAAAAGATTAGAGCAGTGCTGCATTAAAGAAAATCAAACTGAAAAAGAGAAACCAATAACTGACTTTTTACAAACATAAAATAATTGAAAAACTGCTAGCTGTTCAGAAATCTTCTGTGCCCATTTATCTAGCTAGTCTACCTTTCTCTTGAGCACATCCAAACCCATGTGGTCTCCTTTGCTCTCTTTCCTAAAATCCTGTTTCATCTGTGTCCTGCTATTTCTTACCCCTCTTTTTCCTCTTCTAAGCCAGTAGCAGAGATAAAGCACAAAGAGAAAGCCCACCAAGAGAGGTCTCAAAGGTCCAATTGCAATAAAAGAAGACTCTAGCTCCCCCACTGCACCTTTGGCAGGCTGAACCAAGTCATTGTTAGGGTAGGGGGTTACAGTAAGCTAAATCAGTAGCAGGGGAGAACCATTTATTTTCACCTCCCTCTGTGTCAAGGCCATCCAGATGACTGTGCCTCGAATATAGAACAAAAAGCACAAGACCTCTCCCAAGCAATTTGCATAAGATAAGCAGGAACTTCCCATTCTTTGGCATTCTTATCTATTGAGACTTTGGCTTTCAGAGGCACTCCCAAACTCCCAAACTTCTTTTATCTGGCAAAGGCAAAGTCTTTATAAGCGTGTATATTTTCCTACCAATTAGGTTTTCTATGAACCATAATCTAATATCAATGTACCTACTTCCTTGTCATTTCTTTATCCCAAATATTTCCCCACTTATTTCCTCCTTCTTGGATATGTGTGAATATGACTGCTCAAATATATGAATAAAACTTGTGAGTGCATTTATATTGGTTGTGTGTATATGACACCAGAACTGATCCTGTTGCATTGGAGGGCCTAATAGGGAAATCACCCTTGCCTGTGGCTCCTTCTACCGTTTGCAGGAGAGTTCCACTTTTTACTAAGCAATAGGATTTCGGGAGCACAAATCATCCATAGATCACTAGGGAAATAAAGGTGGGGGAGGGGATAGGAAAGGCTTGGAGGGAGCAGTTCAGGGTCAGGAGTGAGGAGGGGCAGAGGGTATGGCCAGATGACTGTGAGAATGAATGGAAGTATGCAGCCAACTAGGGGTGGGGAGGAGGCATCTCTAGGAAAAGAGGGAGACCTGAGATAGGGGAGGCACCCATTAATTAATGGGGGTGTCCTCACTGTGACTCATAGGATTGGGGATGTGGAGCCTGGGAAGACTGCCTCTTGGAGTCATAGTAGAGAGATAAAGAAACCAACCCACCCCCAAAACTTTCCACCTAAAATTTATTCTGTCTAAAGAAATGCGTGGATTGGGGATGGAGCATGGATTGAGAGAATCTCCAACCAATAATCCAGCCAAGCTTGAGATCCATCCCGTGTTCAAGCATCAGTCCCTATTAATGATACTGTTGTGATTGCAGAAAGGATTATGATTGTCCTCTGAGAGACTCCACTCACCAACGGACTCTGATAGAATCTCACACCCACAGCCAAACAGTGGATGGAGATTGAGGACATTTATGGAAGAATAGGAAGAAAAAATGCAGCCCTAAGGGAACAGAAACTCCACAGGAAGACCAGCAGAATCAAATAACCTGAAACCTGGGGATGAGACTGAACAATAAACCAAAGAACTTACACAGACTGGACCTAGACCTCCCAGCAAGTATGTAACAGATGTGCAGTTTGTTCCTGAATAAATAGAGTTGGGGCTATTCCAAAAGCTGTGTCCTCCAAATGGGATATGTCCTAGCTGGGATGCCTTGTTTAGCCTCAGTGGAAAAGGAAGTGGCTAGCTTCCCAGAAACTCAAAGTGTCAAGGTAGTGTGGGGGATACACATGAAGGCCCCCCACTGGTTCAGAGGAGAAGGGGAGGGGAAAGTGTAGGAAGGATTATGGGGGGAGGGGAGGTGACTGGGAGGTTGGCGGTGATCAGGAATAAAAGTGAATAATTAAAAAAATTAATTTACTTATTCAAAAAGCAAGAGAGTGTTTATGTAATCATGCTCAAGTCCTAGGTACAGAACATGTGATTACAAAAATAGAATCTTTTGTTTTTCTAAAGATTTATTTTATGTATGTGAGTACACTGTCACTCTCTTTAGACACACCAGAAGAGGGCATCAGATCTCATTATAGATGGTTGTGAGCCACCACGTGGTTGTTGGGAAATGAACTCAGGCCCTCTGGAAGAGCAGCCAGTATTCTTAACTGCTGAATCATCTCTTCAGTATCCAAAGTGGAATCTTTTTCAGTTAGTAACTTAGTTAACTATCACCCAGTTATAATAACATACCAGGAACACTGGAAATCATTTATGATGTGAAAATCACAAGTTTATAGATGAAGAACAAGTCAACAAAAAAAGGCAACTTTAACTTGGAATCAAATTTTAACATCATGATCCATTTGTAAAAGGAGAAAAACTGGAATCTGCCAGCCTATCATAAATAAAATTTTTATTATTTCCTTTGTTTCAGGCAGAGTCTCATTTAGAACTCCGGCTGATTTTGATTCACTAAGAACACTATAATGTATAACGCATATTAAATGTATAATAGATGAACTATATACTTAATTATGTGCTTTTGGACAATAATTCCTAGCAGTGGAATATTCTATAGAAGAGGGAGCTGAGAATTCATTTGATGTTGGTCTGGTTAGTGGTTAATGAGAATGTTAACAGGACTGGTTCTTCAGGGCAGCCTAGACTTGTCAATCTAGGGATCATTCCAACTCTCAGAGGAATTGGACTGCTGCTAACTGCTTTGGAGCTAGATGTAGAAGAAAATCTGGTCTCTGTAATAGGAAGAGGAGATGTACAGTGTTCTAATCCTCCACACAACCCTTCTGTACAGTTAACTATTAGGGGTGTCATAAAATGCACCATGGCCAATGCAAATTATAATTGAAAGCATTAAATTGGATTTACACTTCCAAAGGATTAGAGTCCATGATGACAATGTAAGCACAGGGCAACAAGAAGAGCAGAGAGTTTACATGTCGAAACATGTCGAAAGGTAGACAGCACACTTTACATGGTCAGAGGCTTTTAAAGGGTTTAGTACATCCACATGATGCACCTCCTTCAAAAAGGTCAACCATCTTGTCCTTAGCAAATACTTCCAGGTACTGTAACGGCAGACATACTCTTTTTTTTTTTTTTTTGGTTTTTTGAGACAGGGTTTCTCTGTGTAGACCTGGCTGTCCTGGAACTCACTCTGTAGACCAGGCTAGCCTCGAACTCTCAAACTCAGAAATCCGCCTGCCTCTGCCTCCCAAGTGCTGGGATTAAAGGTGCGCCACCACCACCCAGCCCAGACATACTCTTTTAAATGCCACAT
>NW_021626432.1:0-11028 GCF_004785775.1 Grammomys surdaster
TTTTTTTTTGTTTTGATCACAGTGACATTTTGTGATCAAATACAGTATTCAACTCGAAGATAGAAGTGAGTGTGGTGGTGATGTTCTAGGAGAAAGAGTGAACGGTTCTTTTGTGATAGATGTTATTTCATCCTTGTTTGTAGTTTGTTTGCAGAGCTCTGTGTATCTACCAGCAGCATCGGTCTGAAGCACTATATGAAAACCTTCTGAATATGACATTCTTTTTGCCAACACGAATACACCCAGTTTCAATTCTTGGCCCCTTTGTGTAGTGTGAGGCCACTGTGTGCTGCTCCAGTGCTATGGCACCATGTGCTGCCGCATCAAATTATGACGGGCTGTGTCCCTCCCTTGTCCAGCACATCAGCTCAGTAGTATTTTCCCTGCAATGGTGTCAAGATATTAAGGTGATCATGTTTGTGACTATAAGATGGTTAATTGTTCAGGTGGCATAGAATCTTCCTTGTCTCAACAAGCAAGAGTGCTGACAGAGCCATTTCAGTATAGTTTGTTAGAGTAACTGTCCTATCCTATTGTTGATTACTATTCTTAAACCTGTAGCTTACCTTTAGGATGCATATATAGATACATTGAATGTAGTATTATTCATGGGACCAATAACACATGTTGGTAATCAACCTTGGCAGTATTGCCCATATGGTGATGCTTTTAGAATCATGATATCTCTCAGCATGGTCTTCCCAGTTTCTATTAGGTTGCCCCATGGATCAGGGATTGGGGAAGTTAAGGGTACATTTTATGAACACATTATCTTCATTCACACCTGGACTATGTTAGAAGGCTATGCTGTTTTTCTCAGCTTAACCCAGAGACAGCATTCCTGTTTTTTTGTTTTTGTTTTGTTTTGTTTTGTTTTTCGAGACAGGGTTTCTCTGTGCAGTCCTGGCTGTTCCTGGAACTCACTCTGTACACCAGGCTGGCCTCGAACTCAGAAATCCACCTGCCTCTGCCTCCCAAGTGCTGGGATTAAAGGCATGCACCACCACCGCCCGGCCAGAGACAGCTTTCCTATGGAGTTGAAAGATTGTGTCTTTGATATGCCTATTCCTATGTCAGCAACACATGTTCTCTTTGAGATTCCACTCACTCAGGTCTTCTTCTGCTCTTAACACCCTGGTAAAGATAGAAGTGAAATCTTCCTTTGTGGTTACAGAGAGCTGCTTAAGCCAGCATGTGGCACAGGAGGAGTCCCTTGGAGAAACCATTGCATTAAGCTGTGAAAATGAAGTTTGTGGTATGTTGGAGACCCAAGAATATAAAGACACAAAAGCCCTGATAGATCGATTAGAGGAAGGTGCAGACAAGGACTATAAGTAGCCTAGGCAGCAAAGCTGAAAGAACAGAACCATTCTGACATCAGACACGGGGTGATAGGATTTGGAATTGGCGTGTTGGGTTTTAGTTTTACTTGGACCAGTATTTCTTCACTATTCTCTGATTCTTCCCTTTGGAGTGATAATGCTGTAGGAGCATCTAAGTTAGAGGAAGAGGAAAAAGGAAGAGGAGGAGCTAGAGGGGAAGAGATGTAGGAGGATGGAGAACCACGCAAGTATGGAGAGCAGTCGTGGGGAACAACTAATAATTAGGTTAGCTAATTGGGATACAACTCTCTTTGTATGGGCATCGTGCTATTAATCATTACCAAACACATAAAGCCTTTGATTAATCTATAAGAATTAGAGCCTCATTCTCTTTCTGGGCCCGCATGGACGGTAGAATGGTCTAGGCAATGCCCAGCTTTGTGGAGACAGCGTGGGAGATGGCCCTTCCAATCTCCCACGGTGATGTCTCATGGGTGGCAGGGCTGCTGTTTCTGGCAGGCCGGTTCTAGCTGCTGTGTGCATGTGGCCTCCAGCCAAGAAACATGGCAGCTGAGCAAGGCAGAGCCACTGCAGCTTAGATAGTCGGCTTGACCAGCGGCCAATCTAAAATAATTATTTCAACGTAATGCAAATTTTGTACCATTGTGTTTTGGAAGTATATGATTTGTTTTCTGACTTAGCAAATGGTCAGTTAAGAGATTGCCATGAGTCAAATATGTGGTTTTGAGTTTTGAACATTTATCTTTTTTCCTTTTATTGAAAATAGATTATTTTCTAAAACAGTATATTCCAGTGACAGTTTCTCCTCCTTTTATTCCTCCTAATTTCTCTTCCATTCCCTTCTTATCTGGATCCACTCCCTTTCTGTCTCTGTCTATTAGAAAACAAAAGGCTTCAAACAACAAAATATCACAAAACAAAATATAATTGAACTATCCCATCAGAGTTGGCAAGGCAAACCAAGAGAAGGAGAGAAGGAAAAGAGCCCAAGAGAAAGCATTGAAGTCTGAGACCCATTAGTTCATACACTCAGGAGTCCCATAAAAATTTTAAACTGAAGCTGGGCGGTGGTGGCGCATGCCTTTAATCCCAGCACTTGGGAGGCAGAGGCAGGCGGATTTCTGAGTTCGAGAGTTCGAGGCTAGCCTGGTCTACAGAGTGAGTTCCAGGACAGCCAGGGCTACACAGAGAAACCCTGTCTCGAAAAACCAAACCAAAAAAAAAAAAAAAAAAATTAAACTGAAAAGTAAAATATATATGCAGAGGACCTGGTGCAGACACTACAGGCCCTATGCTTGCTGCTTCAGACTCAGAACTTTGGTTTTTAAACCATGTTGAGATGGAAAGACTATGGAGACTTTTGAATTTGGACTAAATACATGTGGTGCTATGCTATTCCCACAATCCTACTGAGGCCAAGGAGGGGGATGTCGTGGTTTAAATGATAATGACCCTCAAAGGCTCATATGTTTCAATACTTGGTTCACAGTTGATATAACTGTTTGGTAATGTTTAGATGTGGGTTCATTAGAAGAGCTATGTCACTGGAGGCAGACTCTGAGGTTCCAAAAGGCATGTGTTAATTTCAGTGTTCTCTTTGCTTCTTCCTTAATATGTGTAGATATGTCTCAGTTGTTTCTACTGCCATCATTATTAAACTTCTGAAATTATAGCTTAATGAAATGCTTTTTTAATTAGTTGTTTTGGCCATGGGTTTTTAGCATAGCAGTAGAAAAATAACTATGGCATGGTCATAGTAGTGAACAAACTGCTAATAAGTTCCTATTATATTCATAGATTAGTGCAACTTTTAGTCTTCACCCAAGAAAATTCTCATTGCTGTTGCTGCTGATTAACACAGAGACCCACAACTGGTCAAGATGCAGAGAACAGGAAATTTTGGAATGTCCAGTCATAATTGGAGATGTATATGTCATATTTCTCCTTTAAATATGTAACACTCGTTATGGAAAAGTGTCGAGAATTAGGGTCCAAGCCAGGGGTAATTGATGACTACAAGGGAACTCTTTTGACATAACAAGTGACTTCAAATGTCAACTGACAGACAATGTCACATGATGCACTAGACAATGCAAATAAAAGCAAGACCAAATGTCAACACTGAGAGGGCTTGTGGACACAGATCCTCACCATTAACCATGGTGCTATTGGCAATTTGAGCCTCTTGGAGTGGGCGATTCAATTTTTTCTTTCACTTGAGCCGCTGGTAAGCTGACTACACCAGTGAAAGGTACAAAGTCTTTAAAACTGCTATTGATGTGTTTGAATAATAAAGACACAGATTTGTGTGGGTAGGAAAGTGAGAAAGATCTAACAAAAATGGGAGAGGGTGATTAATGATATCAAAACACATTATATGAAATACTAAAAGAACAAATTAAATATGAGAACCATTTCAGAGCTGATTTCTTTTTTTTTTGTTTTTTTTTGTTTTTTTTTTTTTTGTTTTTGTTTTTGTTTTTTTAGACAGGGTTTCTCTGTGTAGCCCTGGCTGTCCTGGAACTCACTCTGTAGACCAGGCTAGCCTCGAACTCTCGAACTCAGAAATCCGCCTGCCTCTGCCTCCCAAGTGCTGGGATTAAAGGCGTGCACCACCACCGCCCGGCTCAGAGCTGATTTCTATACTGTGCTTATATGCTAGACATTGGGCTTTTTCCTTATTGGTGGTTAGTGCGGGTTGTGGAACCAATGTGCTAATGTAACTATTATTTTTTGAGAAACTCCTCTAAATTCTGTTGACATTTGGGTTATATCAAGAAATTCAGAGTTCCAGCAGCTTCACTATCTTCTGTTTTCTCAGGTAAGATGTCGATTTCTATCCTAGAGATCAAAGCTGTCTATAGTATGCAGTAATTTGTGGTTGATCACAATGAGGAAATACTGCTGAAAATTCAGGACAGGTCCAAGTGACTACAGAATGAGTTGAGTAGAGATGAGAGATTCTGATGGCTTAGATACAGATTCTTAGTATAAGCTACATCTAAATCTCATGCATGCTGGAGGATAATTTAAGCCCATGGTTAGAATATTTATTAAGATGATGAGTGCCACAGTGATGATTTAATATCACTAATCATTGCATTTGCCTGATGAAATCGGGGGAAGTGTAAATTGTCCAATCTCAGTTTGTAGCCAAGTAGAAGGTTAGGAATCTGAAAATGGAAAAGTATTCCAGCAAAACAGAATCAGAGTTAAACGGATAGCTGGAAAAGATGGCCCGACTTCAAATGGGTCACAGTGGAGGAAGAGAGCCCTGATCAGATTGGAAGGATGATCAGATAGCAGTAATGATTTGTACAGGAGTTTTAATGGGAACAACATTACACAAGGGCACAGACAGCTATTGTTTCCAAAAACTCAGGGAGCTGAATGGATCAGGCAAGGTAGTGTTCAAAAGGTGTTGAATAAATAAATAGATAATCAATGCCTTAGAGGCATTGTAGTGTGTATTCATTATTACTTAAAAATCCTTCACTGTTTCTTCTATAGAAACATATTGGTTAAGTTTAAATTTTGTGTAGGTTACAGAGTTGATAGGTAACACATATTACTTTCTTGATCTAAGGAAGCTGAAAATGTCACAGTCAATGGACAAGCAGAATATGAAATCGTTATGTGTGCTGGTTTGAATTTAAATGACACCCATAGACCCACAGAGAGTGGAATTATTAGGTGTAGCTTTGTAGGAGTAGGTATGGCTTTTTTGAGAATGTATATCACTGTGGGTTGAACTTTGAGGTCTCAGATGCTCAAGCCATTCCCAATGTGGCACTCTTTTCCTGTAGATCAAGATGTAGAATTCTGATCTTTCTCCAGCACCATATCTGTTTGCATGTAACCATGAGAGCAGTACACTAAAATGCACTCTGAAATTGTAAGCAAGTCTCAATTAAATGTTTTCCTCTATTAGAATGGCCATGGTCATGTTGTTTCTTTATAGCAATAGAAACCCTAACTAAGATACCACATAATAGAAAATTACAAAACCTTACCAAAGGATGATATTTTGACAGTATTTCCTGGGGTCTAATTTTTTTCCAAGTGGTCCACTTTCAATACTGGTACAGAGGAAAGTACTTCCAATATGGTGATTGTAAGGAAGACTCAACATGGTGATGGTAAGGCAAATTCCTAAGCAGAGAAATTAAAGTGAGGAGTACTGTAGTTGAGGACATGTATTGGAGGATTAAAGATTCCTATGAAAGTCATGTCTGTTACACTTTAAGGGCATGAAAAAGCCATTCCCAGGTTTGTATTCTCATAGGATCTCATCCTAGATGTAGATTAAACAGGAAATCAGGTACTGGATTATGAAGAAAACCATTTTTTTCCTTGACCCACTCTTTGAGCAAAATGTCACGTCTGAAGTGATTGGCTGTGGAAAGACTATCCACCCCTTCAGGACAAGTAGGATAAGATCTACTTAGAGCCTGTAGGTCTGTAGCCTGAAAGCTAATCACATCACTGCACAGCAAAGCAGAAGGCAAAGGTTGAAGGGTGGGGCTGACTTCCCAGAGACTTGGGATTTAAAGCCTGAATAAAGTGTTGTTTGGCCCAGATCCTGGGAATTCAGTAACCTTTGGAAGGCTGTGCAGTGGACCAAGGCAGCAGCAATCACCACAGGTAACATCTTGCATCCACCAGAGCAGAAAATAGGTGTCCATAGGAGAAAGCCTTGAGAGACTCCATGGATACTCAATCTTTGGCTCAGGAATGAGAATATTTTCTTAACCTCAGTAGCCTTGCGGTGTGAAGGTAGAGAAGGGTGGGAAAGCTAGAGAGGAAACCTGACATCTCCTGGGTTCAGGTTTGTACAGGTTTCCATTATGTGAATATCTGGTTCTGTCTGCAAAGACTGATATCTGGTATCATATAGAGTAGGGACATGATCATCTCATCCTGAGCCTACAGAGATAATTTTCTTGCATATCACTGCTGGATAAAAGCTGCTTTTCATGGTTGGCATGAGCAGATGTAGTATCAGGTAGCATGACTCTAGTCAAGAACTATAGAGGGCATGGCTTAAGAGACCCAGCATATCTTGATCTGAAATCTCAGCACTGGCTTTCTCTAGTATCTCTCCTTCACTGCCAGCTCTGTCTCTCAATGGCTTTTCTGTGTAACTCTTTCCTCACTGAGGTAATGTGTGTTGTTCCAAAGACCTAATGGTGGGACAGATGGATTAGGAGCTGTAGAACTTTACCGATTTTGTAAGGAAGTGTCAAGAGCTAATGTTCAAAATAAGCCCATCTATTGATGTATGTCAGGCAGGAATATGGTTCCATGCAGCCCCAATTTATGAAAAAACCTTGTGCTATGTAAGAGAAGCTTTGCTTTATTACAAATCCTAGGTTAGCTATGTCATAAATCTGTAGATTTATAAGTTTTTTACGTTGTTATCTTGATAAATTTCTATTAGGTATTCAGTTTGTATTCCTAGAATTGTCATGTGCTGCATCTCTCTCCCTGTCTCTATCATCTATCTCTCATGCCTATCATCTACCTATCCATCATTATCCATATCTATCTATCTGTCTGTCTGTCTGTCTGTCTGTCTGTCTATCTATCAATCATCTATCTATTCACCTATCTATCTATCCACCTATCCATCCATCCATCCACATACCATCTGTCTATCTATATATCTATCATTGATCTGTCTGTCTGTCTACCTATTATCTATTTATTTATATATTTATTGCTCATATATTACATCTGGATTGAACTTTCTCCTTTCTCCAATTCTTCCACGTGCTGTGCTTTTTTATGGACAAACTAAATATCATTCATTTAACCTTTAGGCCAAATATATAGTTAGCCATTTCCAAAATCTATGGATAAATATTTGGAAGGATGGTTCAAATAATTTTATCTACCATGGATGTTTTTTGTTTCTCAGGAAGGTGTAAGAAAGCATTTTAGAGGTGTTGGTGTAGTAACGCTTTCATTTCTCCTCCCTCTCTACATCCTTGAGATATGACTCCTGTTGTCTTCCTGGCCATCCTGTGCTTGGGAATGGCCTCACCTTCACCAGCACATGATCCTGTTTCCGATGCTGAATGGCAGAAATGGAAAATAAAACATGGAAAAACATACAGTCTGGTTGGTAATTTTGGAACTATTCACAGGGAACCCAGAGAGCTTGCTGATGGGGGTCATGGGTATAATACAGGTCTTAGACACTGCCTTTTTTTTTTTTTTTGAAGAATCACATAAACTCAGGTCAGCATAGGGTGGTCAGGATCTCTGTTCCTAGACATGTGGCAAATAGTTTGCTTCGGTGTCCTGAGATTCTCTCTCTCTCTCCCTCTCTCTCTCTCTCTCTCTCTCTCTGGCTTTTCTTCACCTACTGCAGCAAGTACTTGGTCAGCTACTGCAGTGGTTAAAAACAAGTCATCCATTATTTTTATTTACAGGAGGAAGAAGGACAGAGGAGAGCAGTATGGGAAGAAAATATGAAAAAGATCATACTGCACAATGGGGAGAATGGCTTGGGGAAGCATGGTTTCACCATGGAAATGAATGCCTTTGGTGACATGGTGACCATTACATGCTAGCATCACAATGTGTTTTTCTCTTCAATTCATTGGTGTCTTTTGCTTTTCAATGTTTTTTGTATTTTTTTCCTTAAAGACTGGTGAAGAGTTCAGAAAATTGATGACTGAAATCCCAGTCCCTACTGTCAGAAAAGGAAAAAGTGTCCAGAAACGTCTGTCTGTTAATGTGCCCAAATTTATAAACTGGAAAAAGAAAGGCTATGTTACCCCTGTGCGGATACAGGTATTACTATGTCACATGACCATCTTCATCAGCCGCTGGGGAAATGGGGAAGGGGCATGTCTATGTGGATTGAGTGAGTTCATTTTTATGAAATTTTTATTCTTCTTGTGCTTTTTACAAGGTATATCAATCCATCATTACCTTAGAATTGCATTTCCACCTAGTGTCCCCTCATCATATCTTTAGACTTCATGTCATGTTTCATCATTATTTATAATCTGCTCTTATGTGCATGTTTGTTGATGAGCACTGTGGCATGAACAAACCACCACCAGTCAAGTCTCCAAAAAGACTAACCTTCCCTAGACAGGCTTCCATCAGCTGCCAGTGGTTCATTTTCGGATACAGTATTAAACTTTCTGATTTGGAGTTGCTATCTGTTTGTGAATGATACTCTCTTGTTCTCTGCTTAGGGCAGATGCAATTCTTGTTGGGCTTTTTCTGTGACTGGTGCCATAGAAGGGCAGATATTCCGGAAAACAGGCCAACTGATCCCTCTGAGTGTACAGAACCTAGTGGACTGCTCTAGATCTTACGGCAACAGGGGCTGTCAGTTTGGCTCTAGACGCCTTGCATTGCAGTATGTGAAGGATAATGGAGGTCTAGAGTCTGAGGCAACCTATCCATATGAAGAAAAGGTAAGTGGATTTTTTATACTATTGTCATGTCAGGGCTGTTATTGTAGTACTGTCTTTGCAGGTTTGCCTATTGATATGCTTTCCTTGTAGCTGATCCTACTTCTACAAACATGGAGAACATGGAAAACCTTGATATAAAATATACATTTCTTCACTATGAAAAATTCTTATTAACAGTGAGACCGAAATGGGTGTCAATGACAACATGATTTCAGTTCCTAATCTCCCCATAGCATTTTGTTTCCTGGCATGATTTATAAAAGTCCTGATGTGGGAAGGCTCAACTGCAAAGACTGTGTTGTTCTGACTCTTGCTCCACAGGGCCCAGAGAGAAGTAACCTGGTCTATTAACGCTTTATATTTTCAAGGAAGGATCATGCAGGTACAATCCAGAAAATTCTACTGCTAGTATCACAGGCTTTGAGCTTGTCCCAGACAATGAGGATGCCCTAATGAATGCTGTGGCAACTATAGGGCCCATTTCTGTTGGAATCGACGCATGGCATGAATCTTTCCTGTTCTATAAAAGAGGTAAGCTTTTTAGATATTAGTTGAAAAAAATCTGTGATGTTCCATGGCATTTCTGTTCAATAGATCATTTTTCAAAATATAAAACATGATATATTCATGTGGGTTTGCATATTTTGTAGCTATCCATTCAATAATCTTGTGTATCATTTGTAATTGATATGACCTCCTCTCGCATGTGAGCAATGTACAGTCCATAAAACTTACAGTTTAACTTAATTTCTCATTTTTCTACATGTGGTATGGCTTTTAGACTTTTAGTGAAATGGCATTTCTAGAGTAACTTAATGAAGGTCTTGAATTAATAACTCATGGTCAGGGGTGCTTGCTTGCAAAGAGTTCTGTCAGTGAAAACACAAAATGTGAATGAGTCATCTTCTATGCATGTTCATGATCTTTCTGATTTCTCTGGATTCTAGTGAGGACTTATATCAGGATTCCTGTTAATGGCTGATCCTATGGTTACTGGAGTTTCTGTCGCTTCAGTGAAATCAGAAAACTATTGTTGGTGACTATTGTCCATATCAAGTTCCTAGGCCTCTCACTCCTTTCTGGATTTTATATTTCAGGTATATATTATGAGCCAAACTGCAGTAGTTCTGCTATCAACCATGCTATGTTACTGGTTGGCTATGGCTTCATAGGAGAAGAATCAGATGGCAAGAAATACTGGCTGGTCAAGAACAGGTATAAACTGACAAAATTATTTATATTTGGAGTTGGAAGGAGATATTTTTCACTTTCTAGTGACAGTTTGCAGAAGTCCTAGAAAATATTGTTCCACTTAAATTAAACAAAAACATTTTCTTTTACTTTATTTTTTCTTATGTATGTGAGTGGTGTGTGTACATATGGACCATGTGCTTGTATATGTGTGTGTGTATACATACATGCTTACAGACACTTGTATGTGTGCTTGCTTATATACAGATCATAAATTCACATTAGTTGTCTTCTTCAATTGTCCTCCACTTGAAAGTAGAGATAGAGAATTTTCCCAACATAATGCATTCACTCATACAAATTTATATATAAATAAAAGTAATAAAACTTAAATGTCAGGTAACCTTAATACCCTGTGTCAATTCCCAGAGGCAGGACATAACTGGTATACAAAGGGTAGACACACTAACCAAGAGAGTGAACTCGAGAATCAGCAAGATTCTTTCCTTTTGCATGACAGGGCATAACCCTCTTTGGTATCTCGACAGCTACAACAAACGACTCATATTGCAAGGTCACAGTATTCATCCACTGGTTTTCTTGGGTGCTAATATCACACTTGTGCCATTGATTTTCTAAAATATGACACAATCATTATTTCTGAACCACCCATGAGCAGAGAGCAGTCTTATCATTTCCTTGCTGAGATTTTCATAGTCATGTGTGAGAAAATTCTTGGTTCCAAGGGGTTCACCCTCTGCCTTTTCTTATGATTTCTATTAAGTTGTTTTCTGGCTCAGTGGTCAAATGAGGAAGAGTTATACTTATCCACGGTGCTATGTAATTTTCACTAAGTGGAAAATATGATTTCTTTCAGTATGGGTTTACAATGGGGCAATAGAGGCTATATGAGGATTGCCAAGGACCAGAGAAACCACTGTGGAATTGCTACATATGCCCTTTACCCCAGAGTGTGAACTGCCTGGTGGTGACAAGGAAGGAATGACAGAAGATAACATGTAGAGAAGAGGCACTTCCATTTCAAAACAACTGGC
>NW_021626432.1:56028-80309 GCF_004785775.1 Grammomys surdaster
TATCTATGTATCTATCTATCTATCTATCTATCTATCTATCTATCTATCTATTGGTTTTTCGAGACAGGGTTTCTCTGTATAGCCTTGGCTGTCCTGGAACTCACTCTGTAGACCAGGCTGGCCTCAAACTCAGAAATCCGCCTGCCTCTGCCTCCCAAGTGCTGGGATTCAAGCCATGCACCACCACTGCCTACATCCACATCTGGCTAACGCTCGGAGAAAAGCCAAGCTAGAACAAATTATACATTCCACCTATGCTGTCATTCTTAAGTCTCTTTTGTTTTCAAGAACTGGTTATACTTTTGAACAATTTAAACAGGGAGCCTTCAAGTCCAACCACAGAGGCAGATGGAGATAAAAGATAGGTTTAAAAGATGTATCAAAGCCACAACTCTCCCACATGCAAAGAACTGTGAACACAAATACAGGAAACATCAAAGAAAAGTCACCCAACAATACTGTTGTTACTGTTCTTACATGAACACCTCTACTTAGGTATGGTAACCTCGGAATGAGGCTGCTTTTCCTGCTGAGCAAGGTGTTTCTGAGAAAGGCCAGTTACTTTCATGCAGAACTAGAAAGGAGTTCATTTTAAATAGACTTGAGTACTGTATGTCTCAGGGCTGAAACATATTATAGAGAATTCTATTTTTACCTGTATTTTTATTTTAGGTATATGGTAATTCTGCCTGTATTTGTTGTGTACAATATCCCCAGATGCCACACAGGGCCTGAGATTCCTCATGGAGATAGTTAGCAGCCCAGTGGTTTCTAGCATAGGAGATTTTGTCTTTTCTTTATGCATTCCCAAATTCTTCTTTCCAATTTCTTCCTTGTTAAGCATGTGTGAAAAAGTATGCTCAAATATATGAATAAATACATGCACTGCTGTTGGGTTTGTATATGGTTTCATGGATGAACACTTTGCATGTGATGCTCCATTAGAGAACTCATTCCTGCCAGAGGATAATTTTCCCACTTGCAGTAGAGTCTGACCAAGAAAGAGTCTAGACTCTCTTGGACAGGTAACAATCAAGAATAGAAAATGTCGGATGAAAATACCTCAGCTAGGGGCTGGAGAGATGGCTCAGAGGTTAAGAGCACTGACTGCTCTTCCAGAGGTCCTGAGTTCAAATCCCAGCAACCACATGGTGGCTCACAACCCTCCGTAATGAGATTTGATACCCTCTTCTGGTGTGTCTGAAGACAGCTACAGTGTACTCATAAGTAAAATAAATATCTTAAAAAAAAAAAAAAAAGAACATGTTTGAAAATACCTCAGCTAACACTTACTGATGTCATGACCCTGAACTTCTGAAAGCTGCAGGGAAGACAATGAATATTGGCCTGAGGCAATCACAGTCTGCCTTGGCTCTCTGGGCCTAGCACTATATTCAGTTGACCACTTTCATCTTGGATGACTTTGAAATCCTGAATCTGCTATCTCCACTTTCCAAGCACCATGACTAAAGGCCTGTGCTACCATATCTAGCTGAGGTGGCTTCCACTTCCTTTAGTGAGTCATTAGATATACAGCATGAGTAAGATGAGCAGTTCCACATGTCTATTCAGTAATGACTTAACACTCTGAGTCTGGGTTTCACCAGCTATAGAATAAGGACAGAACTCTGCCTTAATCCTTTGGCGAGTTATAACAGACATTATGGTAAGTCAGAATAATATTGTTCTCAATTTGAAGTCAGTGGATTGTAAGGCAGGAGGGCTGCATCTGATGGGAGACTTCTTCTGTTAGTACGGTTAGGACAAAAGCCTGAGTCTTGGCTACCCTAATCAGCTAGGCTCACTCATCCTCAGTAAGCCAATTAAAAGAACTGAGTTGTCTAGTTGTGACATGCCCATCTATAATGCAGGCACTCTCTTGGCAAGGTGGACAGATGTTTCTGATGTACTAGCAAAGCCTAGTCTACATACTGAGATTCCAGGCCAGCAAGACATCGATAAGATCCTTTAAAATAAAACAACAAAATAAGAGAGAAAAACCCCACAAATTATCAATGAAAAGTGAGAACATATTAACATTGTTTCAGTGTGACTAATTTGGAAATGGGACGAATAAGGTAAGGAATCCATCCTTGTGGTCCTAACGTTTATATAGAAGGCAATTATATGCATAACTATGTAAACTGACCAATCCCTATAGATTTTCTCTTGTCTGTAAATCCCTTTCCTGGTTTCAGCTCCTTTATGTCCTGTATTGTATTCAGATAATAAGTAAATATTTATTCAGCAGAAACGTTCTCATCTGGACGAATCAGGATTTTGCCAAAATGAGACTCCTGTTGAAAATCTAATTTCATGAAGTCCCCTGTATCACTCTCAGCCTGCTGAGATCTGTTTTAAATAACTTATCTCTGAATAGGAGAATGTAAGGTTAAGGAAAAATCTAAAAGAAACCATCAGGGTTTTGATGAACAGTAATATTTATTGAATTTTATAATAATGATTTAAACTGTCAGATCATTTCATATGTTCTCAATAAATTTAAGATTTTTCTTTGCTTTGTTAATTTCCTATATTTAAACATGTTTGAAATGTGATTGTGAGTATATGCCTGTGCCATGGTGTTAATGTGACAGTGTCTGAACACCTTATAGGCACCTGTAATCTACTTCCACTATGAGAGTTCTAGAAATAAAACCCAAGAAGCATTTGCCTATAAGTGACCTCATTGTTCCTTATTTGGGTTTACAAACAATTTATGTAACTGCTGGTGTGTCAGCATATATCTGCCAGGGCCTAAGTGTGGAAATAAGAGAAGGGGAGGCTGGAGAAATGGCTCAGTGGTTAAGAGCACTGACTGTTCTTCCAGAAGTCCTGAGTTCAATTCCCAGCAACCACATGATGGCTCATAAATATCTGTAATGGGATCTGATGCCCTTTTCTGACCTGTCTGAAGACAACTACAGTGTACTCATTAAAAAAAAAAAAAAACGTAAGAAAAAGAAATGAGGGACCATTTGTAGATAATATGGGTCTCTCAGAGACTGAACTCAAGTCATCAGGCTTAGCAGTAACCTAATTTACCCAATGAACCAATTCTCTGTCATTCATTTATGGTTCTGCCATGAGGGTTACGAAGAAGTGTTTCCTCCTAAGAATGAATAGGCACATTCCAAAAAAAGAGATAGCAATGTATGAGTTTCATTTGCAAATAGGATTTATTATACAATTTTTCTATTTTTCTCCATCCTTAGATGACAATGTACTTACAATCTGAAAAGAAGACAGTATTTACTGATGTGATGTCTCACCTAGTCTTATTTGAGCATCAGTGAGAAGGCTCAGTGAGAAACATTTATGATGTGCGAAGCTGTCAAGTGACTTTGATCACCAAGCAAAGATGGCCAATAATAGAACCCCCAAAATTCTGTCAGTCTCCACATATCTGTGGTGGCCAAAAAAGCTATCATCCCACAACAGAATAAAAGTAAAATGAAATCATTGATCTTACATAATATAGCATCTCTAGATAATTATCTTAAAAGGCATTACTTCAAGATGAAGTGTCAAATGAATATCTATTGGGGACATGAAGGAATATGGATCATTAAATAGTTTATGTATCTACAGCACATCAAAACATATTGTGAGATTTTATATTTGATTGTTGATTGTCCTACATCATGACATCTCTACAGTATTCATGAAAATGATGCTTTGGGTACATACATGAGGTAGTTATTGTTTTGTTATATATTTCCTTCTACTAAGCATTTCGACATTAATATTATTAAAATGTTTTGACAAAACAGGACACATTGGAGGTACACCTTCTACCCTTGGATTGTACTCAAGAGGCTGACACATGAGAATCAGACTTAAAATGTAACCCTGACTAATAATTGACACCAAACCCAGGCTGGATAACAAGTAACAACATCTTAAAGGAATTTGTGACAATATGAATAACAAAACAAGGAACAAGAGCCCATCATCCATTCATAGACACCCTTATTCAAAGTGTGATCACACACAGCCTGGTATTTAAATAAACAATGGACCATCAGATGTTGGGCATCCCATTCTATGTATTGCAACAGAAATCTACCCATCACCAAGTAACATGCAGTAGAGAATGAAAAGAAGCCACAGAGGGAATACAAGAACAATGTAAGGAACTTCTGTAAGTTGATTTCCCCACACACAGCAAACTTCCATACCTATTCCCAGTGTGTCAAATATAAACCACCACTATAATTGGTGATTTCTACCAAAACGCTTCAGTAATCTAATAAATAATTTACTTCTTTCAAGGTTATGAGAAAGAAGAGATGATAAAAGTTATTTTCTTGAAATTGAATACAATGGTGATGTGTCTAGTATTTCTTGAAATAATTACATGGATAGAATTTTTGCCTTTCATGAGTTTTTTCCTATTTCTTCACATCAATATGACAAAGACTTTAAAATATTTACAAGGTGTCTTAGTCGGGGTTTCTACTCGTGCACAAAACATCATGACCAAGAAGCAAGTTGGGGAGGAAAGGGTTTATTCAGCTTACGCTTCCACATTGCTGTTCATCACCAAAGGAATTCAGGACAGGACTACTCACAGGGCAGGAACCTGAAGGCAGGAGCTGATGCAGAGGTCATGGAGGAATGTTGTATACTGGATTGTTTCCCTGCCTTGCTGAGCTTCTTTCTTATTGAACCCAGGACCACTAGCCCAAGGATGGTACCACCCACAATGGGCTGGGCCCTCCCCCCTTGATCACTAATTAAGAAAATGCCTTACAGCTGGATCTCATGGAGGCATTTCCTCAACTGAGGCTCCTTTCTCTGTGATAACGCCAACTTGTGTCAAGTTGACTGACAAAACCAGCCAGTACACAGGGCTAGAGACATAAGCAAGCAATTAAGATAATTCATTTTCAGGAACAATCTCAGGTGTTCAACAACATCTGGTAATTCCTACTACTAGAAGATCTATCAGTTTAATTTTCTTGGAAATCAGCATGCACATCCATATACTCAAACAAAGACGTACAGACATCTCACAATTAAACTAGCACAAGTAGTAAAACAAAATCTTCCTCATGAATGTTCTTCTTGTATAAGCATTCATTCCAATAACCCAGGGGTTGAGTCATCTGAAGAAACCCAGAGTTTTTCTTCATCATGAATTGGCTCATGTAACAGAAAGCAAGCATGTCGGCTTGAAGTCAAGGAAACCAATCCTTCTCAGCTCAGGTGGTGGTATCATTTAGGGAGATTTAGGAAATGCTGTTCTGCTAGAAGAAAGATGTCACTGGGGGGTAGACTTGAGATTTTACATCCTCACACCATTTCTAGATGACACACTCTCTTTAATGCTACAGTTTGAGGATGTGAGCTTTGAACTCCCTCTTATATCTGCCATGTTTAACACTTGTTGCCATGACACTTTCATGATGATCCCATATCCCTTAGGAACTGTAAGTCATATGACAGACTTCCATAAGTTGCCTTAAACATTTTGTTTTATCACAGCAACAGAAAAGGCACTAACACACACTGATTACTCCCATTACACCTGAATGAGGTTTTTTTTCATGTAATAAAAGGGAATTGTGAAATCTAAACCAGTTACCAGTACCTTATAGTTAAAATTCTTAGGTTTTTTTTGTCCATATGAGTTTGCGGGTAGAAAAAAAATAGAGACATAATTACATTTGATCAGACTGTTGACACTTGTTGAGAGACTTTCTGAAGAATAAATCATCTAGTATAATTTAATGGGAGTAGGTTGGCTAAAGACTACTGTGTTATGCAAAGGCTTTAGCGATTGTAAACACGCTAAATGTTTTACTCTTGTACAAAGATACCAGGAAGTGTAAACATTTGCCACATTAACTACATGTGAAGTGATTCTCTGCAGTATGGCTTTTTCTCATGACATTAAAAACTACCAGTACATGCATAGGCTATACTACAGTGTTTATATTCATAAAGTTTCATGCCAGAAATGTGTTATCTATGTATTAGAAGATAACCATGACATGCAATGGCTTTTCCATATTCAGCATATTGAAAGGGTTTCTCTCTAGTATATGTTCTTTCCTGTACTCAAAGATTACTATGACATATAAAGTCTTAACTCTGTTGAATACATTCACAGGGTTTCTCTCACCTGTGTGTTCTCGTATATGTTCTCAGATATATGTGAAAAACGCTTATTATAACATTTGTAGAGTTTCTCTCTACTATGTGCAGTTTTATGTATTCAAAATGACTGATATTCAAAAGTTTACCACATTGAGTATATTCATAAAGTGTCTCTCCAGTATGTGCCCCTTTCTGCATTACAAGATATATGTGCTTGGTAAAGGCTTTACCACACTTTTTATTTTCAGAGAGTTTCTTGCCAATATGCATATTTTCTTGAAAATGAAAACTGTGGGGATTCATAGAGACTTCATCACATTAAGTATATCCATAGGCTTTTTTACATTATGAATTCTTTTATGCCTTTGAAGACGACTATGGCATGCAAAGGTTTTACCACATTGACTACATTCATAGGGTTTCTCTCCTGTATGTGTTCTTTTATGCATTCCAAGATGACTGTGTTGTGAAAAGGCTTTATAACATTGACTGCATTTGTAAGGTTTCTCTCCAGTATGAGTTCGTTTATGCAGTTGGAGACTATTGTGCCGTGAAAAGGCTTTATCACATTGATTACATTTATATGGTTTCTCTCCAGTATGAATTCTTTCGTGCATTTGAAGACTCCTGTGATATGGAAAGGCTTTACCACACTGGTTACATTCGTATGGTTTCTCTCCAGTATGTGTTCTTTTATGCATTTGGAGATTATAGTGCTGTGAAAAGGTTTTACCACATTGGTTACATTCATAGGGTTTCTCCCCACTATGTGTTCTTTTATGTCTTAGGAGACCCGTGTGATTTGTAAAGGCTTTATCACATTGATTACATTTGTAGGGTTTCTCTCCAGTATGAATTCTTTCATGCATTTGAAGACTCCTGTGATATGGAAAGGATTGCCCACATTGGTTACATTCATATGGTTTCTCTCTAGTATGAATTCTTTTGTGGCTTTTAAGATGACTGTGATTTGCAAATTCACAGGGTTTACCAAATTGATCACATAAATAGAAATTCTGGAGAGTTTGTGTTCTTTTATGTATTTGGAGACTACTGTGATGTGCAAAGGCTTCAACATATTGAATAACTCCACAGGGTTTCTTTTCAATATGAATGTTTTCATGCCTCTGAGCATGACAGTGACATGCAAAGGTTTTACACTGGGGATATTCAGAGGTTTTCTCTCCAGTACAACTTCTTGCATGCCTGTGAAGATAATTAGCACATGTGAAAGCTTTCCCATTCATTACACTGATGATGCTTTTCATCCATATACAATAATTTTATAATTTGTCTAAATGTAGAAGGAACCAACACTTAAGGTTTTATCACTTTGTTTAAATTCATGGGGTTTCCTTTCATTATGGGTAGTTTTTCATCTTAAAAGATACTTGTGATGGTAAGAGCATTTATCACGAGTCAGATTTATACATCCTTTTTCTAAGGAAGTTTTAAAAAATATTTTAAGGAGATTGGAAGAACTCAAAGCTTTACCACTCTAATTGCATTCACAAATTTTCCTGTGGTTTGAGTCATTCTACATTTGCAAAGTGAACCAAGACAAACAAAATTTCCACATTCTTAGCACTCAAGATTACTTTCTACAGTGTGAGCTTGTTGATGTATTCCCAATGAAGTTGGAAAAACAATTAACTGTAATCTTGTTTCAAACTCAGTAAACCTACTAATGGGGACTACTATGGATCTTCTACTTATTCTGGGAGGAAAAGAAGTTCATTGCTTCTGTCAATATCCCTTATGAAAGGAAGACTAAACAACAAAAGGATTCTCCATTGAATTCATGCAGTTTGATTTTTTGTTCCTCATAATACATGTGGTATAAGGATAAAGGTTACTCCACAACAACCTTGTTACTTCTCATAAACTGCCCCTCACACTGAACTTAGCAACATCACTACAAGTTTCTGAGTAACCCCAGCTTTACTATACACTAATATTTGCTTATGAGAAGTTCTTGGACATATATTTTTCACCTATTCAATGTGTATGGCTTTCCCAGTATCAGGGTGGTATGAGAAGAAATGAATCGATGGGCACCTTTAAAGTGTCACTCTTAAAGGTCTATGATTCAGATGGTGACATATGATAAGGCATCATTTCCATGTGTCCTTTCTTAAAGGAATGCCTTGCAAAGAAAATTCAGATACAATTGAATTACATGGTTTTATGAAAATAAATAATAAGCATCAATACACTTAAAGGTATTCTAGTTTACACATTTGCTTTTCCTTAAAACTTCCAGGACATAATAAAATTTCTTCAGAAGCATATTTTCATGAATTTGTACATGGTAATTACCTTCTATGTCTTCTAGAACTCTGACGATGTTCTTCAACATTGTGGCCTTCCCAATTAAAGCCTAAAATATAGTGCCAGAAAGTATATGACATAATACTGGAAATTATGCAAAATTTTAAGTTACTATCCTCAGTGAAATATAGGGCCATGACTGACTTATTTTCCGCATTACTCTTCCTCCTCATTTGAAACTACCAGAAGAAAGAAACAGTTATCCCTTATTTTAAAAAGGGAAAGAAAATTCAGTCTTACCTATAATACTGAGGTTCCTGTAGGTCTCCAGCATGACATCTTTGTAGAGCTTCTTCTGGGAAGGATCCAGCAAAGCCCACTCTTCCTCACTGAAGTTCACATGCACGTCCTCATAAGTCACTGCATTCTAGAATATCCCATATGTATATTATTTTTTTAAGAATGGAAGTGATAAACTCAAGCAGTGTACCATATCTTCTGAAGAACAGCAGGTAGATCATAATTCAAGGCAGTGTACCATATAGACCATGACATGTTTCAAGGCACAGGCCAAGAAGATTTTGTACTTTTCCACCACCTGGACCCTCTTACCCCCTCCCCTTGTAAAACATGCTATAAAAAAGCATTTCATGTTCAAAAAAAAAAAAGAAACTAAAAAAAAAAAGAATGGAAGTGATAATATTGGATATGCATACCTCATTGACAGTATGTTCATATAATTCTGGTGCTTCCCCCACCCATTTCCTGACACAGAAGTTCTTTTTTTTTTCTTTTTTTTTTTTTTTCCTTCGGTTCCAAGGGAAGGGGTTTATTTGGGGAAGGGAGTGGGAGAGAGGAACGGGAAGATGGCGAGTGAAGAGAAGAGGAAGAGAGAGGGAAGTAGAGAGGAGTAGAGGCCGGCCATGACCACGTGGAGAGAGGGGGAAGGGAAGGGGGGAGGGGAGACAACCTGCAGGTGCTCAGGGTTGAGGAGCAAGAGAGAGAGGAGGGGCCAAGCAGCCCCTTTTGACACAGAAGTTCTAATGAAACTGCCAAGTAATTTTAGAAAGAACCAAAATGATGAGGTTCACCCATCATTTCCGTGCCCTTTGAATGGGACATAACCTCGGAAGGGAAATGCCCATTAACAGACATAAGGAGAAGGGGGCAAGCAATCAGATCACTAATACTTAGCACACATCAAAGAAATAATAAGAACAGCTACTAATAACAAAAATAATCAGCAAGGTGGCTCTAATGGCTCAGGCCCTTCATCCTTGCATTTAGGAGACAGAGGCAGAAGTATCACATTTGGTTGGCTGCCAGCATGGTGTATGCAATGAGTTCTAGAACAGCCATAGTTATATATTAAGATCCTGTCTCCCCTGCAAGAGCCAAGCACACAAATCAAAAAGATAGAAAGAACTCAGAGGTTTTTACTTAAGTTCTTAAAACAATGACACATCCACTCCAGTTCTGTATACATCTTCCAGAAACCTGAGATGACTCAGCTCAAACTGTTAGAGTGATAAGATATTACCAAAAGAGTATTTTAATACAGTTACAATTGAACAGATGAAAACATTAGCAATATTAATGGTGATCTTGTGGAAATAACTTCCAGGTCCAACAGCCAATGTTATAAAAACAAAAAACGTGTAGCACATTGGCCCACTTTTTATCCCAGCATTTAAAAGGACAGTCTCAGAAAGATCTCTAAATTCCAGGTCTGCCTGATCTACAGGCATACTTTCAGGACAGTCAGTCTACACAGAGAAACATTGTCTTTAACACCAAAAACAACATAATTTAAAAATATAATATTAGGTTAGCAAAATAGCTTAGTACTGAATTACTGCTATTGTATCTTATGTGATTTATGGAGAGAGTCTATTGTGGTGAAGGCACGGCAGCATGAGAAGGAGGCTAAAGGATCAGTTTCAACCACAACACAGTAGACTCAAAGAACAGGAGATGGGTTTTGTCTACAGACATTCAACTCCCATCTTAAGAAGGAATTTCTTCTAGAAAGGGTTAATCTACAAAAGATTCCCTATTCTCCCCAAGAAAAGCCACCAAGGAGAAACAAATGTTCAAAGACATCATCCTATCTGGGAGCTTTCTGATGCAACTAACTGCATTGTGACCCTGGTCACAATAGACTCATATTCATTCCACGATGAAAATGCATATAGTTTAACTTCAGTGATCCTCAAACTCTGCAACAGTCACTATACTGTTCAAATGTCCAAAGTCTCTTTTCATACTCAAGGTAATATTTACAAGTCGGACTGATAAAACTTGTAAAGTCAGAAAACAAGTTATATTTTTATAACATAAAATGGCACAGAATATTCCTTCCCTTTACAACAGACAAGATTATGTACATAGGGAAGATTGTAGCAAGGCAAGTAACCCAGATGAGCCAACACCAAATCCTGTGGCTTTGTCTCAGACACATGGGGCTCCAATTGTAAAGAACTTAGGCAACCGTATCCCTACAATTTCTCATACATCTCTTGGTTTGGTTAGTTCCAGTCCCTATATGCAGCTGTCTAAGGGAGATGCCTCATAGCTTGTGAATCTTAACATCTTGGAATATCAGTATGAAACTGAGGCTTCATCTTCAGGGCTTAAGACAATGAACTCTCACACTCTCTTAATTGGGGATCTGACTCTGCCAAACACAGATTTCTGGAACTGAAACCACAGACCAAGCATCCATGACCTTACATTTTGTATCACTCTTGTTTCTGGGACCAGCACAACATGGATGATCCTGCCAAGTTTAGCTTCTAAATTGGGATGGACCCCACCATGCTTGGACCACAGTTGTAGCAGGCTTCATATGAAGTTGCTCCCTAGAACTAGGAATCATTTTGTCTACTGCTTCCACTAATTGAAAGGTTAGCAGGTCAGAGTTTAACTATTATGGCACCTTCTTAAGCTTCCAATTTAGAGTAAGGGCCTTCACTGTAACTGTGATGAGCTCCTTGCATAACAGATTAAAAAAACAGTGTCTGATTCGTATTAAACACTAAAAGCTGCTTGTTTTGCACCAATTCTTTATAATGAGAGGTAAAACCTTAAAAAAAAGTCTGAGCTTCCCAGGGAAGCAAATTGAGCTCCTCATATAGACCTCCTGACAATGAGCTGTTAATCATTGTTAACTCTGCCATAGGAAAAATAACCTCAGAGCTGAGTCAGTTCCTGAAATGTTTGACCGAATATAGTAACTAGGCTGGCGCCAAATCAGTTCATGAAATCTTCTCAAGGCCTCACCAAATATAGTAAAGCTAATGTAGCAGCCAATCAGAAACTGAACCGTGGAAGTTCCCCTATACCCACCAATGAAGTTTTAGATTATCTAACCTTTCCTTTTAATTTCCTATAAGAGACTTGTGCACCTTCATCTGGGGTCACCATTTTGATAAATAGTTGACCCATGCATCCATGCTGGTAATTTCTGCTGAATAAAGAATCATTGCCATTGCATACTGCTTGAGTCTGGGGTCTTCCTTCAGTGTTTCTTGTACCCTACCAATAAGGCATAAGCACTTTTGAAAACAAGTCTATTCTCATTTTCATGTGTATATTTGTATGTGAGCTAGAGAAAGTCTTCCATGTGTATACAGGTGACACACCAGAGAAGAGAGAGTCAGATCGTGTGGATGTAGAGTAGCAGGTTGTTATGAGCCTTCCAGCATGGGTATTGGTATCTGAACTTAGGTCAACCCCAATAAGAATACTTCCTGAGTGACCTGTGTAGCCCACTTACCCAACAAAAACACCTTTCACAGATTAACAACAACAAAAATTGAAATAAATGAAGAAATGAAGAAATTGGTCATGGGAACCTGAAGAGTCAGTATTTAGATGTTTGGTATGTGACAAGGTTGGAGGCCTATGGGCAATCCCTACTCTTTGCCATCTGAGACCCTAGTGCTGCACCTTCCTCTTCCTTTGTCTTTACTCCTTATAGAAATCACCAATCTTTGCCCCATGTGCTCTTCTCTTTCTGCCCCATCTCTGTGTTCAAGTCCCAACTCTGGGCAGACATTCCCTGCTCAACCAACCCCATGCCATCCCTGCTGAAAGATCAGGCAGGGTATCCACCGATCTACTACATTGTTACCCCAGATACATTCTTCATATTTGCCCCTAGCACTGGGATACAACACCAGAGGCAACTTCTCATCTCCAGTGTTCATATCATCTGAGGATCCCTAATGTTATCTCGTCCTGGTGTACTCTTCTCCAACCCTCCAACATCTGTAAGCATTACCCTGTGGATACAGCAGCCCAGCAGGACAGTAAAAAACACAATCCCCAACACACTCTCTGAAACTACAGAGAAAAAACAGAAATCCAGCATAAAACTATTTTTCCAAACCAGTCAAACGTAGACATCAGCACCTAGATCTATAATCCCCCAAAACACTAAACACAAATGCATAAATGTCAGCTAGAGACATAATCAATAACAGCTGAGAAATATGTCACCAACAGAGCCTGACTATTCCAGCATAACTGAAGAACAAGAAGAAATCCTTAAAACCAGATACATAAAGATGATAGAGGTCCTTAAAGAAGAAAAAAATCGAATCTCTTAAAGAAACACATGAAAACACAAACAATTGATGAAAATAATAAATATCTCCAAGAAAGTCAAGAAAGCACAAATAGATACCAACAAATATTTTAAATAAAGCTGAAAAAACCAAACAGTTGAAGCAAACCAAAAAACTGTTCAAGATTTGAAAATAGTAATAGAAGCAATTAAAAATAAACGGGGGCCCGGCGGTGGTGGTGCACGCCTTTAATCCCAGCACTTGGGAGGATTTCTGAGTTCCCAGCACAGGCGGATTTCTGAGTTCGAGGCCAGCCTGGTCTACAAAGTGAGTTCTAGCACAGCCAGGACTACACAGAGAAACCCTGTCTCAAAAAACCAAAATAAATAAATAAATAAATAAATAAATACGGGGGCTGGAGAGATGGCTCAATTGTTAAGAGCACTGACTACTCTTCTAGAGGTCCTGAGATCAATTCCCAGCAACCACATGGCAGCTTACAACCATCTGTAATGGGATCTGATGCTCTCTTCTGATATTTCTGAAGATAGCAACAGTGTACTCATGTACATAAAATAAATAAATCTTTAAAAAAATAAAATATCAAAAAAAATCACACATTAACTGAAGGCATCTTGCAACTGAAAATTTAGGACTGCACAGACAAACTACAGAGGCACTGTTCACCCAAGGAATCTAGATGGGAAAGACTCTCAGGTATTGAAGATTAAGTAAAAGAAATTGATAAATTAATCAAGGAAAATGGTAAATTTAAAAATTTCTTAGCACAAATTATCCAGGAAACCTGGGACATTAGCAGAAGACCAAAACTACATATGATATGAATAGACAAAAAAAAAAAAATACCAGCTCAAAACTTAGAAAATATTTTCAGTAAAATTACAGAAAAAAAATTCATAACCTAATGAAAAATATTCCCATCAAGATACAAGAAGCAAAAAAAATACCAAATAGATTAGACCAGAAAAGAAAGTCCCCTCACCACATCATAATCAAAACAATAAAAATACAAAACAAAGAAAGATTATTAAAAGTTTCAAAGAAAAAATTAAGATAAAAAACAGACCTATTAGAATTAGGCTTGTTTTCTCAATGGAGACTCTAGAAGCCATTAGGACTTGGACAATGTACTGCAAACTCTAAGAAACCAGAATCCAAACCAGATTACTTTTCCTAGAAACATTAAAAAATCATGAATAGAGAAAATAAGATATTCCATGATAATGTCAAATTTAACAATATCTACAAATAAAACCACACAAAACCTACTAGAAGGAAAACTCCAACCCAAGGAGGATAGCTACATATATGAAAACACAGTAAATAATCTCACATATTAGAAAAAATCCAAAGGGAAAACACACACACACACAGACCACTTCTTGTACCACCACAAACAAAATAACAGGAATTAACAAACCATTGCTTCTTGGCCTTTTGCCTGAGACTAAGTATAGGAATTAACAACCATTGCTCATTGCTACCTTCCAGGATCAAAGGCCTCAGTGCCTCAATAAAAAGACACAGATTAACAGAATGGAAGTTAAAACAGGATCCATCTTTCTACTGCCTACAAAAATACAGTTTAAAGTCAAGGATAGACATTACCTCAAAATAAGGGCTGGAACAATATATTCAAAGCAAATGGACATAAGAAAAAAGCTGGTATTGCTAGTTCAATATCTACCAAAATAGATGTCAACAAAACTTAATCAAAAGAAATGAGGAAGTATACTGTATATTCACATACATATTATTGTCTCAATGGATAGAACTTAAGAATGTTAAATTAACATAATATAGCCAACTTAAATAGACCTACAACCCCTAGTAAAATGGAAGGATTCATAACAAGACTCAGAACCAAAAAAAGCCCAGTGAGAGATGACTTTAGTGCAGAATTCAATCAGATTTTCAAAGAAAGACTTACTGTCAATACTGCTCAATGTATTCTACAAAAGAAACAAAATGAATCTTGCACAATTTGTTTTATATATCCAAAATTAACCATGATACCCAAAGCATATGAAGACTTAACAAAAAGACCAATTTCCTTCATGAACATAGATGCGTCACCATATAAATAACCTGACAGAAATAAAACCACAGAATCATCTCATTAGACACTAAATAAGCCTACGTCAAAATCCAGCACTGCTTCATGATGAAAGTCTTAGAGAGAGTAGGGATACAAGGGACCAATCTAAATATAATACAAGAGATTGACAGCAATTCTATAGCCAACATCAAATTAAATGCAGAGAAATCACAAAGCAGTTTCACTAGAATCATAGACAAGACAAAAATGTCTACAGTCTCCATATCTATTCAGTATAGAACTTTAAGTTTTAGCCAGAGTGATAATATGACTGAAAGAGATCAAGAGGATATAATTTGGAAAGGAAGATGATATGATTATATCATATGATATGATATTAGAAAATTAGAAATTAGAAAATGATATGATATTATATATGAATGGCAAACAAAAATTCTACTAATCCCCTACAGTTTTAAGAAAGTGGCTGGATGCAAGATCAATTCAAATAAAATCAGTAGCTCTCCTATATACTTCCTATAAAAAATGACAAACAGGTTGAGAAATAAGGAAAACAACACCCTTCACAATAGCCTCAAATAACATAAAATATGTTGGAATCAAAATCTCAGAAAAAGAAAAACAAGTGAAAAAGCAATCAATAGATTCAGCACAATCTCCATTAAAATTCCAAAAGAATAGTTTACAGACCTGGAATGGAGAATCCCAGCTTCATATGGAGTCAGAAAAAGCCAAGATACCTAAAATATGCTAATAGCTAAAAGCATATTCTAAAAATAACTTCAGTTCTTTACTCCAATTCTAAATTGCCCTGGTAGGTGACTCTCCCATAAATTGCCAGTTTGAACTTTTAGTGATCATCTAAAATCGATTACCTGACTACTCATTGCCAGTGTCAACTACTGTCACACAGGAAAGCCCTCAACTTACTTCCTCCCCCTCCCTTGTGTTGTGACTATGCCAGCTTCAAAGGTTGTCACAGAAGTCAATTCTTACACAGGTTCTTCTTTATTTGTAATTACCCTTAAGAGGGCAGAGACCTCAGAAAACACTCATGCATTTTTTTTCCCCTTCCCACTGATTAGTCAGGGCATGGCCTAGAAGGTGTTGCAGGACTACCTTCAAGGAACTGGGTCACAGAGGCAAGATTGAGTGTTCAAGGTAATTCTCAATTATATAGGATAATTCCAGTCTGAGCTACAGAAGATATTGCTATGATCACAGCACTTTGGAAAAAGAAATAATGGAAGCACTTTGGAAAAAGAAATAAGATTCTTAATGATTAGGAAACGTTAGAGAATTGAAACAAGGGATTGAGCAGTAATTCTTTCAAAAATGAAATGTAATAAGAAATGCTGACAATGGGCTTTTGGGAGAGATAAGTATAATTGCAAAAATGAATAGGTATATTGACTTTGAAAAAGAGCAGGACATTCCCTGTCAGAGGGAATAGCATTAATAAGATACTTTATGACCTTGTGCCTTTGTAGACTGTTAGCTGTTGAGTCCGGTAACCTTATACACACAGCTGCACCCAATGAATGGGCTGTGTCTCAAATATCTGAGCTGACTAAATAAAGTCTGTCAATGAGGACTGCACATATCCACATAAGACCTTGCCCTAACTGGAAATTCAATACTCATTGGATCAACTGACGCTCTCCAAGTGTATGCCTACCAATCTTGTGTGTTTTCATTAATATGTATGAAGCAACACATGGTAGTAAATTACAAAATCACCCACCCACCTTCAATCTGGTCCTTCTTCATAATGGTGAGCCCTCCAACTGAGTGCCTTAAACTTGAATTAGTCTGTGATCTAGCTATTGCCTACCCTATTTCACTCTGCACTGTACATAGGACAGTTCCTCCTATTCTGGTCATGCAAATCCTTTCCCTGTTACTGCAAGGCACAGTTCATTCCATGACTCAAATGGGACATTTTAAAACTCTGTTGTGCTACTGTGCTTTAACTTAAGAATTTAGAAACTTTAATCAAGAGGAAAGGAAGGTCATTGCTTTGGGAAGCAACAGATTTTGGGATCTGGGCCCTGTGAGCCAACATAGCATGTATCACAGACATTTTTGTAATGGGCTGAAAATCCAGTGGCTCTAGAATTAGTATGACTTCCCAGGCAACAAATCACTCAACACAATTAAAATATTAATTAAGAAAAATAATCTCTGTAAAAATAGCACTCATCTAGCTCTGGTTAAGACTGAAAGAGAAGCAGGGCTAGAAGAGATTTTGCATTCCACATATGCTGTCTTATATCTCTTTTAGGGTCACACCTCAGGTCACACTTGTCTACTGTAAACAATTTAAGGATGGACTGGAGACTACTGCTGGTCCAGCCATGTAGGCCGACAAGAGATTTACATAGCAAAGGTACTCCAGAACTATTAAGTATACCAGTGCCCTGAAACAGTAGATCATTCAGCAATAAGAGTCCTAAGTGGAAGGCCTCAGAGGACGCAAAGAGGAAAAGAGAAAGGTAGAAAGTAGAAAACCTGCAGTGGCATGGCCAGGAGCTAAGGCTTATGCTAAGTAAGCTTCTTAAGAACAGCAGCATTGCTGAAAACATAGATTGTTGGAATTTACTGTTTGCTGTATGTTTTCAGAAATACCTAGAAAACAAGGGTCTTCTTTCTCAGTACGTGCGATGATGATCATTTGAGGAGAGGGACTTATTCCCTTGCCTTGTTCACTACAGCTATATATAGACCAGATTGTACTTATAAATCCCACAAAATGTATAAATGTTATGTTAAGTAGGAATTTTAATGGAAACTGTTTGAACCACAACATTTTCAATTTCAAAAGTCAACAAGAGGTAAGGCACTCCAGGACTCCATCAGTAGATGGAGTCAGTCTTCTAAATTTTCTGTAACACTCTACTATGCTGCTTTTCTATTAGCTTCTGAATTGTCAGTTTTTAACTCCGAGGCTGGCAAAAATCACCTTGTGTCTGTCAAATAACATAGATCTATTTTATGTTTAATCACATTGTCATAATAATAGTCTGTAAAATGTGAAGAAGAAAAAAGAATAGCAGCATTTATATTAAATACAGGGGCGGGGAGGGCGGGATGGAAAGAAGCATGAGACTTTCATTCAGAAACTATCATATATATATAGAACAAACTAAGGAGGAATCTAATCAAACGGTGCTGGGAAGGGAAACAGAGTATCTCACCAGCACTGCTGGTCATGCCTACAGTGGTTTGGAAGTGATAAAATAAGTGCCTTGTGGTAGGAAGTGCTGGATTCTCGGAATCTGAAGAATCTCCTCTCTAAAGGGCCTGGCCTCAGACCATTCCCAGCACTCCCAGTCATATGCCTGGTTTTAGAAAAGTAGCTCTGGGATTTTACCAATACCTCATGGTCTTAGGGAAAGCCTGCAAGCTTCAGAGCTTCTCAGAGACTTGGTCTTTGATCTGAGGAAGGGCCTAGTGGCTGGTTGTTAATCAGGGTTGTCTCCTTTGTCTTGATCTGGAGCCACATTTCTGGAGAAGCCTGGTGAACAAACATGTGTATCCTAGCATCCCAATCTCTAAGAGGCCTGGCTAGCATACTACTTACCTGTAACATGGTTTATTCTTCCCTCAGGTAAATTCTTTGTGGTGTGACTTACTATTTTTTTTTTGGTTTTTCGAGACAGGGTTTCTCTGTGTAGTCCTGGCTGTCCCGGAACTCACTCTGTAAACCAGGCTGGCCTCGAACTCAGAAATCCGCCTGCCTCTGCCTCCCAAGTGCTGGGATTAAAGGCCTGTGCCACCACTGCCCGGCGACTTACTATTTCCTAAGCTTTGAAAAATCCCTTACATCATGGATTCTACTCTTCTCAGCACAGCTAAACATCGGAGTCCTGCCCTGCACGTGAGATGGGGTTTACAACCGCCACAAAATTAACTTCAAAGCGATCTTTCATTTAATGTTAAATGTCAAGGGCACAACATGTAGAACTTAGCAGAGAATGTAGCCTTCTCTTAACTCAGCATCCTGGCAAGGATATTTCTACACACAAGCCCTTGCTCCAAATGCTTTGTGCAGATGCAACTCCCATAATGAAGTTATTCAGATGCTACCACAGAGTACAAGTGGCTGGGACAACAAGAAACCCCAGAAGTGGCTGCATCTGTCCACTGGTTCCCACTCAGCACAGGGTAGGGTGTACCACCCCAGTTTCCGCTGCTAATTCCTCTGTACCCCATCTAGTTAGAGGCAGCAGTCATATGCTCACCATGTTGTGACTCAGGAGCTTGCGCAGCAACAGAGATCAGAACAAAACAAACCAACAACTTCAGCCTGCTCAGCAATGGAGCTGAACCTGCAGCATGGCGCAAAGCACACGGAAGAACCCTCCTCTTCTCCTGATCGGAAGACCTGCCTGGAGGCCCTGATTGGCCAGTGACTCTTGAGTGACATGAGCACCCCCCTTAGGGTTAGAGTGTGTTGAAGGCACACACCATAGGGTTTCCGTGTTCTGGATTCTTTCAGATCCACAAAGATTTGTGTTTGGGTAGCATTTGTGCCTGTCCTCCAATAGCCTATCTTTCTGTCTTCTAGCACTCTGCAGGCATTTCCTCTTCTTCCTCCTGGAATTAAGGTAGTTTGCACAATCCATTATTCAACTTGCAGCAGGGTGAACTATCAAATCCACAGGCAGAACTGTTCTAACAATTAAATAGAGATCTTAGGACATAAAATATATCTGTCTTTGTGACTTCACACTGGTATCAGGAGAACTGCAACTTACTCTTCACGTGCCACCTATGAGACTCTAAACAACCCTGGGAGAAAAGCAGGAAACAGATGGAAATCACTCTGTAGCAATATTGTTAGCCAGCGCATCTTGCTCAGTGTGAAGAAACTCAGCTGTAATAGTTATAATTCTTTATAGGAACAGAACTGATAGCATGGATTTCTATGTGTATGCAGAAAATGGATATATAAAAATGGCATATAGGATGTGTTCCAACTGGTCAAACAATGGTTATCTACCAGTGCAAACTTGAAGAATCCAGTAGTGGTTCAGTCCTTGTGCCTGGATGTCTCAGCTGGTCTTCAATATATATCAGAGTTCCAAAGAAGGAGCCTCTTATGCCAGGAAAAATAAAATAAAATAAAATAAAATGATTTTCTTAGCCAGAGTAGGACAAGCAGAAAAAGAGAAAACCAACCATGGTCAATGCCCTTTTCATATGTAGGCTGTGACCAGAAGCTGTGGTCTAAATTAAAATTGGATCTTATCACTCAAAAGATCTAGACTAAAGAAGGGTTTCCCATTTCCCAAACTGTAAATATGGAAAATCCTTTACAATACCCATCTGTTTGAACTTGTGTAACTACAGTAAAATGAAGGATTCGAACTACTGTAAGCTACAGTTGACAATAAGTTCATTTCTCTATCCCGATTCTTGATTGCCTGGTCTGTGGACCTGAGAAATGGCCAGTCAAGGCAATTATCGATCATGTAAAATTGAAGACTTCCCTACTCATTGTTGCTGTCAGGTACTGCCAAAGCTCAAAAGCTTGCACCCTCCTTCTTACCCTTTCTTTCTGTGCTGTGATCATACATGCCTTAATATTAGGCAGTGACCTTAACTCTTAAATAGGTCCGTCTTCAGTACTTAAGACCCCAGTAAAAGCCAGAGAGGTTGGAGGACATTCATTTACTGGTCTAATTTTCCTTCTTATTGACACCCAAAGCCCATCCTGGAAAAGTTGCAGGATGTCTTCCCAGGACATGACAGTACAGGCAGGATTGGATGTTCAACACAATTCTCAATTAGATGGCATGAGCCAGCCTGTGCTACAGGTCAAATTGCTCTAAACAGAAATAAACAATCGACACGACTTGTGAAAAATGAAAAGAAATTCTTAATGACTACAAAATGTTGGAGAACGGAAATAAGCAAAAGATTAGAGCAGTGCTGCATTAAAGAAAATCAAACTGAAAAAGAGAAACCAATAACTGGCTTTCTACAAACATAAAATAATTGAAAAACTGCTAGCTGTTCAGAAATCTTCTGTGCCCTTTTATCTAGCTAGTCTACCTTTCTCTTCAGCTCATCCAAACCCACGTGGGCTCCTTTGCTCTCTTTCCTAAAATCCTGTTTCATCTGTGTCCTGCTATTTCTTACCCCTCTTTTTCCTCTTCTAAGCCAGTAGCAGAGATAAAGCACAAAGAGAAAGCCCACCAAGAGAGGTCTCAAAGGTCCAAATGCAATAAAAAAAGACTCTAGCTCCCCCACTGGACCTTTGGCAGGCTGAACCAAGTCATTGTTAGGGTAGGGGGTTACAGTAAGCTAAATCAGTAGCAGGGGAGAACCATTTATTTTCACCTCCCTCTGTGTCAAGGCCATCCAGATGACTGTGCCTCAGGATATAGAACAAAAAGCACAAGACCTCTCCCAAGCAATTTGCATAAGATAAGCAGGAACTTCCCATTCTTTGGCATTCTTATCTATTGAGACTTTGGCTTTCAGAGGCACTCCCAAACTCCCAAACTTCTTTTATCTGGCAAAGGCAAAGTCTTTATAAGCGTGTATATTTTCCTACCAATTAGGTTTTCTATGAACCATAATCTAATATCAATGTACCTACTTCTTTGTCATTTCTTTATCCCAAATATTTCCCCACTTATTTCCTCCTTCTTGGATATGTGTGAATATGACTGCTCAAATATATGAATAAAACTTGTGAGTGCATTTATATTGGTTGTGTGTATATGACACCAGAACTGATCCTGTTGCATTGGAGGGCCTAATAGGGAAATCATCCTTGCCTGTGGCTCCTTCTACCGTTTGCAGGAGAGTTCCACTTTTTAATAAGCAATAGGATTTCGGGAGCACAAATCATCCATAGATCACTAGGGAAATAAAGGTGGGGGAGGGGATAGGAAGGGCTTGGAGGGAGCAGTTCAGGGTCAGGAGTGAGGAGGGGCAGAGGGTATGGCCAGATGACTGTGAGAATGAATGGAAGTCTGCAGCCAACTAGGGGTGGGGAGGAGGCATCTCTAGGAAGAGAGGGAGACCTGAGATAGGGGAGGCACCCATTAATTAATGGGGGTGTCCTCACTGTGACTCATAGGATTGGGGATGTGGAGCCTGGGAAGGCTGCCTCTTGGAGTCATAGTAGAGAGATAAAGAAACCAACCCACCCACAAAACTTTCCACCTAAAATTTATTCTGTCTAAAGAAATGCGTGGATTGGGGATGGAGCAGGGATTGAGAGAATCTCCAACCAATAATCCAGCCAAGCTTGAGATCCATCCCGTGTTCAAGCATCAGTCCCTATTAATGATACTCTGTTGTGATTGCAGAAAGGATTATGATTGTCCTCTGAGAGACTCCACTCACCAACTGACTCTGATAGAATCTCACACCCACAGCCAAACAGTGGATGGAGATTGAGGACACTTATGGAAGAATAGGAAGAAAAAATGCAGCCCTAAGGGAACAGAAACTCCACAGGAAGACCAGCAGAATCAAATAACCTGAAACCTGGGGATGAGACTGAACAATAAACCAAAGAACTTACACAGACTGGACCTAGACCTCCCAGCAAGTATGTAACAGATGTGCAGTTTGTTCCTGAATAAACAGAGTTGGGGCTATTCCAAAAGCTGTGTCCTCCAAATGGGATATGTCCTAGCTGGGATGCCTTGTTTAGCCTCAGTGGAAAAGGAAGTGGCTAGCTTCCCAGAAACTCAAAGTGTCAAGGTAGGGTGGGGGGATACACATGAAGGCCCCCCACTGGTTCAGAGGAGAAGGGGAGGGGAAAGTGTAGGAAGGATTATGGGGGGAGGGGAGGTGACTGGGAGGTTGGCGGTGATCAGGAATAAAAGTGAATAATTAAAAAAATTAATTTACTTATTCAAAAAGCAAGAGAGTGTTTATGTAATCATGCTCAAGTCCTAGGTACAGAACATGTGATTACAAAAATAGAATCTTTTGTTTTTCTAAAGATTTATTTTATGTATGTGAGTACACTGTCACTCTCTTTAGACACACCAGAAGAGGGCATCAGATCTCATTATAGATGGTTGTGAGCCACCACGTGGTTGTTGGGAAATGAACTCAGGCCCTCTGGAAGAGCAGCCAGTATTCTTAACTGCTGAATCATCTCTTCAGTATCCAAAGTGGAATCTTTTTCAGTTAGTAACTTAGTTAACTATCACCCAGTTATAATAACATACCAGGAACACTGGAAATCATTTATGATGTGAAAATCACAAGTTTATAGATGAAGAACAAGTCAACAAAAAAAGGCAACTTTAACTTGGAATCAAATTTTAACATCATGATCCATTTGTAAAAGGAGAAAAACTGGAATCTGCCAGCCTATCATAAATAAAATTTTTATTATTTCCTTTGTTTCAGGCAGAGTCTCATTTAGAACTCCGGCTGATTTTGATTCACTAAGAACACTATAATGTATAACGCATATTAAATGTATAATAGATGAACTATATACTTAATTATGTGCTTTTGGACAATAATTCCTAGCAGTGGAATATTCTATAGAAGAGGGAGCTGAGAATTCATTTGATGTTGGTCTGGTTAGTGGTTAATGAGAATGTTAACAGGACTGGTTCTTCAGGGCAGCCTAGACTTGTCAATCTAGGGATCATTCCAACTCTCAGAGGAATTGGACTGCTGCTAACTGCTTTGGAGCTAGATGTAGAAGAAAATCTGGTCTCTGTAATAGGAAGAGGAGATGTACAGTGTTCTAATCCTCCACACAACCCTTCTGTACAGTTAACTATTAGGGGTGTCATAAAATGCACCATGGCCAATGCAAATTATAATTGAAAGCATTAAATTGGATTTACACTTCCAAAGGATTAGAGTCCATGATGACAATGTAAGCACAGGGCAACAAGAAGAGCAGAGAGTTTACATGTCGAAACATGTCGAAAGGTAGACAGCACACTTTACATGGTCAGAGGCTTTTAAAGGGTTTAGTACATCCACATGATGCACCTCCTTCAAAAAGGTCAACCATCTTGTCCTTAGCAAATACTTCCAGGTACTGTAACGGCAGACATACTCTTTTTTTTTTTTTTTTGGTTTTTTGAGACAGGGTTTCTCTGTGTAGACCTGGCTGTCCTGGAACTCACTCTGTAGACCAGGCTAGCCTCGAACTCTCAAACTCAGAAATCCGCCTGCCTCTGCCTCCCAAGTGCTGGGATTAAAGGTGTGCGCCACCACCACCCAGCCCAGACATACTCTTTTAAATGCCACAT
>NW_021626433.1:0-31654 GCF_004785775.1 Grammomys surdaster
GCCAAAATCATTTTACTCTCTACATTGAAGGGCTGCCTGGTCTACAGGCTTAATATGAGGACAGCCAGGGCCATGAAGAGAAACGTTGTCTTCAAAAATAAAATTTTCCAAGCCCATTTTTATGTGGTACTGGGGCTCAAGCCCAGAAATTTATGCATGCTATGAGTGTACATTTTCTTCTGAAATATACTATGCTACTTCTTAGCCCCCTCCTTTAAAAAAATTGTTTTACAAGTAAATTGTATAGCCATTACTTAATTTTAAGAAAAGAACAAGGCAAATGGTAGTTAATTGATAGAGACACACAAGGAGTTGTATTTCATTTTATAGAAGGATTTGAGAAATTTCCAAAATCTACTAGAGAAGAATATCTTGATGTATGGATTATTACTGATGCTGTGACCCTCCTTACTCCTTTAAAAAAATCATTTGTTAATAGGGGGCACCACTGTCTTTTCATTATCTAGCTTTTTAGCTATCATTTTATAATGAACATACCTTAATTTTAGTTAGGAAGATAGAAAATTAGCCTAGAAGTAAACATATTCTTGTATTATTTTATTATTATTATTCCTGCAGTCACTGACTGTAGCTTTACAAATTGAGTTGGAAAGTTACAGAATGTGTATGGAAGACCAGGGATTAAAATGTCTTTGCCAGCTCAGGAGATGGCTCGGCATTTAAGCTCTTACTTGGGAATTCGTGTCCTCCAAAATGCAAGTAAAATGCCCAGACACCACCTGCCTGTAATTCCAGGCGGAGATGGATACCAGAGGAAACTGGTTATCAAGAGAAGGCAAACTGTTGAGCTCTGTGTATGACTGAGGTTAAGATGATTTTCATTCCCAGCAGCAGTATCATCCTCCGGTGTCCTTACATGTCCTTGCCTCCATGTAAAAGTGCATCCCCCACTACAAAAACACACACATGGACTCAACATGTAAATTGTAAAAAAATTTTTTTCAAGTTTTGTGTGGTTATGATACTCTGGATGTTTTACTCTTAGGTGTAAAACCACCTGGATTCTCATTTCTTTCTCCCTTCAGTCTAAACTGTTTAAATCATAGATTAATTTTTCTAAGAGGAACATAATGTTTTTGCAATGAAAGTAATATTCTATTGTTTATAATTTGAAAAGAGATAGCATTTTTGTGGCAAATTCCAAGTAAGCCAAGCAGATGTTTCTAATTTTTCTCATGTGGCTTTACATTCCCTGCACTCTCAGATACGTTGCTATAAAGATGCTTCTAAGTAAAATTAATATCTGTAAGACTGTATGTCAAAAATAAAATTTTAAGTTCTGAACACATTAAGTAAGCAAAATAGCTTAGCACTGAATAGCTAGCTATTGCTTCTACTGTATACTATGCAATTTAAGCACAGAGTCTATTATAGGGAAGGCAGGACAGGAAGGAAGGACATGAGAAGGAAGCTGAAGGATGAATTTCAAGCAAAGCAGAATAAACAGAAAGAAGAGGAAATGTATTGAGTATGTAGACATCTAAATTCCATCTCAATAAGGAGTTGCATCTAAGCAAATATGTTTTCTTTACCATTTTTCTAACTTGCATGTTAGAACTGTTGTGATTAAATCATAAAAGCAAAAGTATCTCAAATAACAAACAGGTTTATCTGGCTGATTCTTTCTGACCACATTCCATTATTGAGGAAACTTATGACAGAAACTCAAATTCCAAAATAAAAGCAAAAAACATGAGCAAACACTGTTTCCTGACCTACTTACTCTCTTGCTTGGTCACTGTCTCATGCTCGGCTAGCTGGCTCACCCAGCCCAGGCCCACTTCCTTAGGGATTCTTCCACACTCAGTGGAAGAGCCTTCACTAGTCAATTGTCAATCACCACACTCTCTCACAAAGTTAGCAATCAGCCATTCTGATTGGGGCACCCCCTCAATTGTAGTTCCCTCAAATAAGTGTAGCTCTGAGATGCTGACAACTTAAGCAAATTAGAAGACAGAGACAATAATATATGAGAAAATTTTAAGAACCCCAAACCTAATCAGTCACTTAAGTATTAAAAATCCAAACATTGATTACTGCAAGAACTGGAAAACACAGATTTTCTGAGAAATAAGAGAGGCAATCCTTTCACGTTAAAAAGAGAAAACTAAAACTGTTTCTCCACAGAAAGTTCCCAAACCAACAAAAACTTAAGGGACTTATAATATAGTAAATTATCAGAAGACCAAAAGAAGTGAAGTTTATCATTCCCTAGACAAACAACAATATAATTAGATTATAATTTATGAATCATACACCATAGATGGCAGCACTGGAAAAGAGAAACACAAAAACAGACCTGTGAATTTAGCATAATCATTTAAATAAGAACTTCAAGATCATAATCAGAATAAAAATTACAAAATCAGTGGCTAGTACTCATCCTGTTCATTCTGGTTCTCTGATTTGACAATAATGTGAGACGGATTGGGAGTGGAAGCTATTCCAACACATTGAAGAGATTAAGCATTCTGGTACTTCAAATTTAGAAGAAAGAGAGTTGATTACTCTAACTTTCTCATTCTTTTATGTTAAGATAAAAGGGTATCTACAAGGATCCCTTCGAAACCATGTTGTTTCTTATGATTGACGATTATATGTTAAGTGTGTACCACATTTATAAAATGAAAACTTTTAAAAACTACAAAATAACAGATTAAAAACAGTGAATGATTCCTATTATACACATAAACTTGCTTGATTTGCTTTAATTGAATTATAAGATATTTGCACATTTTAAAACATGTTGGTCCCTATTTTTATATGTATATTTTTATGTGTGATAGAGAATATTTTCCATGTGTGTGCGAGTGACACACTAGAGAAGAGGGTGTTAGATCCACTGTATCTGAAATAGTAGGTAGTTAACATGGGTGTTGGTATCTGAACTCAGGTTCCCCCAAGGAAAATGCTTCAGGTGTGACCTGCACAACTCACAGTCTTTTCACACAATAAAGGAAAAGACTTTCACAGATTAAGAACAACAAAAACTTAAATTAATAAAGAAGTGAATAAATTAATTCAGGGAACCTAAAGCTCAGTAGTTAGATGTTAGTTATAGGAACAGGTTAGAGAAATGGGAACTATCCCCAGCAACTGTTATCTGAGACCCAGTAAGTGTGGTTACCCCTACTGCTACATCGTCCACTGTCCTCTGATAGTGCTGTCAATGTGACCTTCCTGGTCTGGGGTCAGTGGTCCTCACCCTAACCATGGGAGAACTGTGGTCTCCCTCAGAGTTACTAATGGCTGTGTCTCAGGAAAATCCTGGAAGAACCTGCATGCTATCTTCCCCTGGTCCTTCTGACAGCTAGGCCTGCCCATGTCCTTCATTAGCTTGCACCACCCAACTAGGCCTTAGGACTTATCAACTCCCCTGTTGTAGGATTAGTGATCAAATAACTCAGACAGGACAGGTCTTCCCAGATGCACCCTTCACAGAATGTTGTCATTGAAGTCAGTTCTTACAATAGTTCCTCTGTATTTGTAAATAGCCCTAAAACAACAGAGACCTCAGACCTGGTCTTCTTTCCTTCCCACTGATCAGTCATGAACATCCTGGAAGGTGCTGCAGGACTACTGTCCAGGAAACGGGGGGCAGAGTCAAGACTGAGTTTTCAAAGTAATTCTCAAGTATATGGGATAAGTCAAGCCTGAGCTACAGAACATACTGCTATGAATAGAGACAAATAAAGTAATTGGGAAAAAAGTGAAAATATTAGTTATCAGGTAAAATTGGAGAATTGAAACAATGGATTTTATATATATATATACATACATATACATATACGTATATATATATATATATTTACAAAAGACATAGGTATCTTGACTTTGAAAAAGAGTAGGCCACTCCCTGGCAGAGGCAATGATATTAATATAATACTTTTTGATCTTGCCCCTATGTGGACTGGTAGTTACTGAGTCCTGTAACCTGACACACACAGTTGCAGCCAATGAATGGCCTGTGTCTCAAAAATCTGAGCTGACTTAACCATGTCAATGAGGACTGCACATATCCACATGGGACGGTACCCTAATTGGAAATTCAATATTCACTGGATCAACCCAATTGTCTAACTATAAAACCACAAACCATGTGTGCTTTTATTAACATGCATGAATGGATACATGCTAGTAAGTTTTAAAATCACCCACCCTCCTTCAATCAGGTCTTTATTCATAATGGTGAGCCCTGCAGCTGAGTGCCTTAAACGTGAGTTAGTCTGATCTAGCTATTGCTTTCCCTCTTTTACTCTGCTCTGTACACAGGACACTGTTCCTCCTGTTAAGGGCTGAGGCAGAAGCCATGCTCCACATGCAAATCCTTTCCCTGTTACTGCAATGCACGGTTCATTCCATGACTCAAATGGATGATTTTAATTCTCTGTTGTGCTACTGTGCTTTAACTTAAGAATTTAGAAACTTTAATCAAGAGGAAAGCAAGGTCATTGCGCTGGGGAGCAACACTCTGGGATCACTGCCAGTGCCCCTCACGAAACATAGTCTGTGTCAGAAACATTTTTCTAAAGGGATGAAAATCTAACTGTTCTAGAATTAATATGTCTTCCCAGGGAGGAAATCAGACAACACAAAATTAAAATATTACTTAAGAAAAATAATCTCTGAACAATAGCACTCATCTCTCTCTGATTAATGCTCAAAGACCAGGCCAGGAGAGAGTTTGCATCCACATACGCTGTCACCCTTATGTCTCTCTTAGGATCACACCCCAGGTTAGACTGTGAACAATGTAAGGATGGTGGATTGGAGACTCCTTGGTTTAGTCACTTGCCAGTTGGCAGATTTACACAGCAAATATATTTCACCAATCATTTCTAAAGTATACCAATACCCTGAAAGAGCAGGCCATTCTTCAGTGACACAGTCCTAAGTGGAATGCCTCAGAGGATACAAAAGTTAAAAAAGTAGAAGATAGAAAGTAGAAAGTTGGGGTGGTTAGCCAGGAGATAAGGCTTATGCTAAGGAAATGTCTGAAGAATAGCAGCTTGTACACTACCTACAGGGGAAATGGAAAGACATGGGAGACTTTCATAAAATTAGCAGAAACTACCACTCAGTGGAACAAAGGAGAAATCTAATCAAATAATGCGGCTCTAGGAGAACACAGGTTATCCCATCAACATTACTGACCACGCCTACAGTAGTTTGGGGCTGAGGTAGGAATTCTTGAACTCTCAAGATCAGAATCATCCCCAATCCACAGGACCAGGCCCCAGACCATTACCAGCTCTCTCAAACATGCCTGGTTAAAGGGAAGCAGCTGTTTTTTGTTTGTTTGTTTGTTTTTTAAATAAATACCTCAAGACCTTCAAGGAAGTCCTCAGGTCCTAGACCACAGGCTGTTACAGGCTCTGCCAAGCATGTAGCTGGGTTTGAGAAGACGCTATGTAAATTCTCTACCCATGAAGGCCTCATGGAAAGTCCTGCTTGAGCAGGCTGGTCCTTACTACAGTGGTGCTGCTTTTCCTTTCCAAATGATTTCACCAAATGTCTTGCCCATGTAGCAGAGCTAGGCTTTCTCAAGAAGAAGAATGGTCCTTTATGGCTCACCAGGCCTTAGTGTTGGTTGTGACCCCACAATGCCCAACTGAGTAGATTTTTAAAGTACTTACTTTTGATCTGGGGATGGGCCTAGGGGGTGTTTGTTAATTGGGGTTGTCTCCTTTGTTATGATCTGGAGCCTGATTTCCCGACAATCCTGATGAACAAACATCTCTAAGATGATTGATTACCATGCTACTTACCTGTAGAGTGCTTCAGAGGCAGCCCCTCCCTCAGCTAAATTCCACTATGTGTGACTTACTATTTCCTAAGCATTAGAAAATCATCGATTTTATCATCATCGATTCTACTCTTCTCATCACAGCTTAAATGTGGAGCGCTACCCAGCCCGTAAGAAGGGGTTTACAATCACCACAAAATTAACTCCAAATGGATCTTAAAAGGCAAGGACACAAGTTCTAAAAGATACCAGAGAATCTCGGTTTCTCCGAATTTGGCATCCTGGTAAGGATGTTTCTGTATGCAAGCCCTTGCTCCTAACGGTTTGAGCAGATGGAATCTCGGTTTCTCCGAATTTGGCATCCTGGTAAGGATGTTTCTGTATGCAAGCCCTTGCTCCTAACGGTTTGTGCAGATGCAGCTCCCATAGGAAGTTATTAGAATGCCACCGCTGAGTACATCTAGTGGCTAAGACCACAGGGAACCTCACAGGTGGTTCCTAGTTTCTTCTTAACCCAGGACAGGGACCACTACCAAGACTCCTGCTTTTCAGACCACTCCTCCTTCAGGTCAGGAGCAGTGTTCCCATGCTCACCATGATGAGATTTAGTAGCTGGCCGGCACTCCGCTAAGACACCTAGCTGCAGCGGTCAAAGCACAACACACCAAAATACAAGCCTGCTCGCCACTGGAGCTGAATCGGCAGCAAGGGAAAAAGCTCCCGGAAGAACCCTCCTCTTCTCCTGATTGGACGGTTCGCCTGGAGGCCCTGATAGGCCAGTGAATCTTGAGTGACATGATCGCTGAAGGCTCATGCCATATGGTTTCCTGACGGAGAAATTAAGTGCAGGAGCTGATCTTTTCCAGATCTACAAGATTTTTCTTTCAGTATCACGATCGACTGTCCTCCAATAGCCTATCTTTCTGGCTTCCAGCACTCAGCACACAAATATCTTACCCCTCCTCTTCTCCTTTCTCCTCCCTCTTCTTCTCCCTTCCTCCTCCCTCCTCCCTTCTTTCTCCTCCTCCCTTCTTTCTCCTCCTCCCTTCTTTCTCCTCCTCCCTTCTTTCTCCTCCTCCTCCTCCTCCTCCTCCTCCTCCTCCTCCTCCTCCTCCTCCTCCTCCTTTCTCTCCTCTGCCTCTCCTCCTCCATGTAGAATCAAGATTGATTCCTTGCACAGTCCATTATCCATCTTGGAGCAGAATGAAGTATATGACCCACAGGTAGAATGGTTCCATGCCTATTAACAATTAAAGAGACATTTTAAAACACAAAATATGATATTTGTTTCCGTGAGTTTACACTGATGTCAGGATTACTGCAGCTAATATTCACTATATATTGTAACGGTTCAAAAATTCTTGAAAGAAGACCCCAGATTCAGATAAGTATTATTCTGCACAAGCAATCAGCATTCTTTAAAATAGCGAACCCCAGACAAAGGCACACAGAACTCCTTATAGGAAAGAGGTGAGACTCTTTACAAGGATAGAGTAATCAAAGATTTTATTTGTGGGTGCTAATGGGTCCCAGGTTGTCAGTGATCTGCATTCCTATGTCATAAACTTTTCACCATGTGATGAAATAGAGCTGCCCAGCCAGGATGGCCCATTCTGAGATATTTCCCCATTTCTGTGGGTATTCCCAGGCTGATCTCTAGGAGGGGGTTCTATGATCTTATGGATTTTATAGTCTGTTCCTAGACCTGGTGTCTTATAACTTACTTTTGGGATTTACAGTTTATTCCTGGAGCTGGTACCTTATGACCTTTTTTAAATCAGGACTGTCCTCAAATGGAAACAAATGGGGTTTATTTTGCCATTTCAATATGATTCTCCAAACTACCCTGGGAGAAAAGCAGGAAATGGATGCCGATCACTATGGAGCACTATTGTTAGCCAGCTCATCTTCCTCAGTGAGAAGGTGAAAAAAACATATCTGTATTAGTAAAGATTTTCTAGATGAACAGAACTCACAGCATGGATCTCTCTATGTATGCAGAAAGTGGATTTATAAGAATGGCTTACAGAATGTGGTCCAACTAGTAAAACAAATACTGTGTAACAGTGGAAAGTTGAAGAATACAGGAGTGCTTGTATGTCTCAGCTGGTCTTCAGCATATATCAGAATTCCAAAAAATGAGCCCTTAATGCCAGAAAAATAAAATGATCTCTTTTGCCAGAGTATGGCAAGAAGAAAAAGAGAAGGAGCTACCATCTTCAATATGCTTTACATATGCAGGCTGCCAACAGATGCTATGGCCTAGATGAAAGACTGTTCTCCCCGAGAGGCAGGTCCCGGGTCCCGTGGCGTTCCCGCATTGTGGACTGCGCAAATCCGGGGTGGTTCAGGACGGAGCGGGGGAAGGAGGGGGTCGGCCAGGTCCGCTCGGGGACCGCCTCCGCATACCTCCCCTCCCTTCTCTGCCTCCCCCCCCCCCCAACCCCCGGCCACCCCCGGCCGGCGGCGCAGGGCGGCGAGGCGGCTCGCAGGGCCTCTGCCTCTTTCCCGTGCGGCTCTTCCGTTCTGCACCACGGGGTGGTACTTGGCTTTTCCCGGGCGGTGGTCGCGGCGCGCTCGCCCCCCTCTCGGTCGACCCCCGCTTGCGGCTCCGGCTTTACGTGCTTGAGCGGTTGTCGCGAGTGGGCCGGTCTCTTCAGTGGGCTCTTCCGCTGTCGCGCGCCCCGATTTCTGGCCTCGCGTATCCGCCCCGCTCGTGTCCGGGTACCTAGCTGTCGCGCTCCGGCGCGGAGGTTTAAAGACCCCTGGGGGAGTCGCCCTTCCGCCCCCGAGGTCAGGGGGCGGTGGGTCTGTAGGGGAGTCGGTTGGTCGGGAGGACTTCCCGGTTCCTCCTCGCCGGGCTCCCCTCAGACTCTAAGATCCCTCTGCTGCAGCCGCCGCCTTTTCCCGAGGAAAAAAAGAAAAAGAAAAAAAAAAAGACTGTTCTAGTCAATTGTAAAGCTCAGACTTAAAGAAGGGTTTTCCCATTATAAACATTGCAAATACTAGAGAGCTTTCACGGTGATCATGTGTTTGAGTTTTAGGTAATATAACCTGTTCAGCTACAGTAATTTGAACTACTTGAACTACTGTGAGTTACAGTTGTCAAGAAGTTCAATTCTTTATCCAGATTCATGTTTCCCTTTCCTGTGGCCACAGTAATGGCCAGTCAACCATACTGACATTTAAAAACAGCAGCCCAATTCCTCCTAGCAGGAATAGTGTTAGACATTGGTGCTGTGCGCAGCTTAGGACAGACAACACCACACCAAATGGTTCCAGGGGTGGGGAGCAGGGGGTTTATTCAGGGTGGAGGGCAAAGGTGGGAAGAGAAATGGGAGGAGTGGCAGAGGGAAAAGAGCAAGGTCAGGGGGTTCTGCCTATTTATATGGGAGGTGACATTGTCTTTTCCCAGGTGAAGGTGCGGTAGCCAGGTGGATTCTGGGAGTGTATGGTGGTTGCCTTGGCAACGATGTAGGGTCCCCTGGGTATGAGTCATTGAGTTCAGGACTGGTACCAACAAATAGCATTGAGCAAATACTGTTTGAACTTGCCTCTATGTGGACTGCTAGCTGCTGAGACCTGTAACTTGACACACACAAATACACCTAATGGCCAAGCTTCACATTCCTGAGCTGACTTAATGATGTCAGTGAAGATGTCACATATATCTATAGAAAAGTACTCTAAGTGCAAATTGAATACTCATTGGCTTAACTGACATTCACAAATCATAGAACCACCAATATATGTCTTCATCACAGAACCACTAAGTCTTCATGTATGAATTAATACATACGCAAAATTATAAAACCACCTCCCTCATAATCAGGTCTTTTTCAAAGTAGTGACTCCAGCAGCTGATTGCCTACTCTGTTTCCCCCAGTAGGCTACACAATAAACTTCCTTCCATTCTGGTGTGAATGCAGACGCTATGCCCTTCATGTAAATCCTGTTCTTCTTCCTGCAATAAAAAGTTGACACATACACGACTCAGCAAGTAATTTTAAAATGCAGTGGTGGTAGAGACTTAAACTTAACCATTTAGTTGGTTTAATCAATAGAAGAGCAGTCATTGTCTGTGGGGTTGTGGTGTGTGTGGATCCATTGTTGGGTTGAATTGTTGAAGAATAACAGAGTGGAATGAACGCTACCTGACTCAACATAGGAAAGCTTGTTTCACAAACATTGTTTTAAAGCCTTGGAGATACAGCTGGTGTAGAATAAACATCTTTCCCAGGGAGAGATCACTTATTCAGCTCGGGCTAATGGCCACTGAAGCCAACCTAGGATACAATGTGAGTTCCGCATATGCTGTCATCCAGAAGTCTCTTTTAGGTTCAGGCCCCGGTTACACTTTCAACAATTTCAATGGGGACAGGACCTTGCAAGTTTAGTCACTGAGGGAGGTGGAGATTTACAGAGTCAAACTGTCTCCTAGTCCATCATGTATGATCGACAAGATAGAGTTAAAAGATGTATCCATGCCACTACTCTACCATATACAAAGGACAAAGAACACAAATATAGAGAATATCAAGAAAACATCACCTAACAGCACTGTGGTTACTGTTCTTACATGAACATGTCTGCTGAGCTAGTCTAACCTCAGAATAAAGCTGCTTTTCTGTGCCCTTCCTCGCCCTTGAACAGGGCTGAGAGACCTTGTTTACCACTACAGACCAAGTGATAAGGACCTATGTGGACTTACCCACCTTGGCTGCACGGAACTTGAAAGAAGAACTGCTCCTGGACTTGCCTTGAGACATCTCCGGCTGTGACCCATGATTAAGAACGGATTTTCCCACCCATCTCTCCTGGCTGAAACTAGGAATGGTTCAGGCGGGGTCTTTCCCTTTAAATTGAAAGCTGACTATTAAAGCATTGAGCCTTGATCAGAGAAGTTTGTCTTGGCTTCATCTCTTCTCGCCCTCCATCCCTCTTTCATTCCCTGCCCTCTTTTCAGGTGAAACCAGTTGACTCACGGCCTCTGGCTACCCATAGGTGGTGCCTGAACAGGGTCCCTGAAAACGGGGGAGCAACTGGCGAACAGCTGTCTTGGTGGAGCTCCACAGAAAATGGAAAAAGAAGGAGAGTATCCAGAACACTTTGTAAGTAGCAAACTATATTGATACTAGCACTTCTGGTAGGTAATTTTGGAGGCCATGTGTGCAGGAAGTGTGTTTTACAGGATACAGTCTAGGTCCGAATAGGTGTTGACCCGACCCCTGTCTCGCTTAGGAGGTGACAGCAATTTGGGACATGAGAATTTCCAGACAGGCATTTGCCTCAGCCTAGGAGCTGCTTCAGGCGAGAGGAGCAGGGTTAGAAGGAATTGGAAAACTAAGAAAGCAGGGCACTATGTTGAAAATATCAATAGCCGCCAGATACATCTCCTAAAGAACGAGATGAAGAGTTAGATCTTGAATATGAGAGAGAGAAAGAAAGGGTTTCAGAAAAACAGTTGTCCTCTCTCTGAGCTGTGTCAGCAAAAAGAATGAAAAAGCTGTTTCAGAGCTCTCCTAGGGACAGGTGGAAAGTCAGGAGACGTCCTGAGTTACTCTTTGGCTCCTAGATGTCTTTGTCTATTGTCTGTCCTTGGTGCACCAATGCCCACATGTGTCAATTGTTTCTTTTTGTTTTGTTGTCTACATGTTTGTTCTATGTTGCATGTTTAAAACACAAAAAAAAAACAGTTAAAGTTGCTACGTATCCATCCCTTGGGCTAGTTTAACTTGGTTTTAAAAGCAGTCTTAATATGCACAGCAGATGTTGATAAGTTACCCTACACCTGTAGCTAAGAGTTGAGCTGAGCTGGAAAAGCCTTTCCAGAAATTGATTGTTGGCATAAGCTGCTTTTAAAAGGGACCAGTTGTTAGTATTCTGTCTAAACTCCACCTCCACAGTTATCTGGCAGCACCCAGATATGCTCCTCCCCACAGTTACCTGGCAACAGCCAGGTCAGCCTGCCCACTATAAAAGGGGCTGCTTGCCTCCTCCTCTCTCTCTTACTGTCTTACTCTCTTGCCTCTAGTTTCTCCTCGCCCTTCCTCCCTTCCCTTCCCCCTCTCTCCACGTGGTCATGGCCGGCCTCTACCTGCTCTACTCTTCTCTCTCTCCTCCTGCTCTCCCACTCTCTTAATAAACCTCCCCTCGTAGAACTGTCTAGTCTGCTGTGATCTGTCCAAGCTGCACGTGACCTTTTACCAGTAGTTTTTTGGATTTTATAAGGAAGCTAAGAGTTGTTTGTCCTAGAAAAATCTCAGTGACAAGGTGTCTTTCCCTTGAAATTACAGCAAAAAAGCAAGAAATTTTGTTTGGTCTAAATATTTAAGATATGTAGCCACTTCATTTTTGCTTCTGATTGGTTTTAAAAGTATAAATATGTTCTTGGTTATTGATTATTGGCTTATAAGTTATTGGGTTTGATTAAAAATTTGCAACTTTGGTGACAGAAAGTTGGCTTAAAACTGGTAACTCAGGGTTGGAGTCATTCAGTAGCCAAATGTATAAAAGATTTAAAACAATGTCTCTTTAATGAGATATTAAAAGCTGCACTATCATGCATTCATATAAGAGCTGGCAGCAGTACTTTGTAACATGAAAGTAATCCACTTGGTGTTGATTTTAGAGAAAATAGATTGTTTACATTGTTTTTGCTTTTGGTTTTGCTTCCCAAAATTATGGTTATACTCTTATGTTGCAAAAGAAACTTAAAAATATAGTTGAACTGCCACTTTTCCATTGGCTGCAGTTGGCAGTACAATCGTGAGTGGAATTCTTTGCCTCATCCATGTTTATGGTTGAAAAGAGGATAAAGCAGGTAGAGCTGAGTAAAAGTATTTAAAACAGTTGTGATACAATGCAGGCCTGCAAGAAAGATAATCTTTGTGCCAGGCCTCAGAAAACAGGCTGAGATTAAAAACATTCACATTTAAATTAAGACTATGCACAGAGTGGGTGCAGCAAAAGCTTGTGTGACAGACAGTCTTTTTGTCTTGGTCTTCATGACCAGCCCCTAGAAAGGTGTTTTCTGGAATTTGTTTATTGCCTTGCTTGTTCCTTGAGGGGGAGGCATCAGCCTCAGACCCAATGACATTCACAACAGCTTATGGGCCAGGAGATAATGATTATGCTGGAGGAATTAATATTATGTTTGCTTCCCTCCATGGCATTGTAACTGTACCTGCTGGCAAAGGGATTGCTCAACTCGTTTTCGTTCCTTTGCATCTACTTTCTTCCAAATTTGTTGAGAATGAGAGAGAGCAAGATGGTTTTGGTTCCTCTGATGCGTATTGGGTCTGATCTATTAGCAAGAGGCCTAATCTTAAACTAATAATTGAAGGAAAAGATTTTGAAGGATTAATAGATACTGGGGCTGATGTAACAATTATTAGAGGACAAGATTGCCTTCAGCTTGGCTTTTATCTGATACTCTCACTCAGCTAAAAGGAATTGGTTTTTCAGTTAATCCAAAATAAAGTTCAAACTTAAGATTTATGAAACTAATGGGGCATTACAGCCTGACTTGCCTACTCCAGCTGCCATTCCAGTAAATGCATATACAATTATAGTAGATTTAGAAGATTGTTTTATACCATTCCTTTACATCTTGGTAAAGGTGAGAGGTTTATACTAAGTGAATATTTGCTTGTAATTTTTGAGAGCCCATGAAGGATATCATTAGAAAGGTTTGCCTCAAGGAATGGTTACATTATATTAAAAAATTGTTGTTGCTTTAATACAAAAGGTTAAGTGTTTGAATATCTCAGTGTATATTATACATTTTATATCTTATTAGCTGATCTCTCTGAAGGAGTTTTTCTGCAAGCCTTTGCTCTCATATAACGAACTTTAAAATTTTGGAGTGCTTGTTGCTCCAGAAAAGATTCAAAAGCAATATCTTTAATATTTGGGACCTCAATTATATCTTAAGCAGATTGTGGCACAGAAAAATTTCAATAAGAATGGATAATTGGGCCGGGCAGTGGTGGTGCACGCCCAGCACTTGGGAGGCAGAGGCAGGTGGATTTCTGAGTTCGAGGCCAGCCTGGTCTACAAAGTGAGTTCCAAGACAGCCAGGGCTACACAGAGAAACCCTGCCTCGAAAAACAAAAAAAAAAAAAAAAAAAAAAAAGAGTTCATTTCCCAGCAACCACATGGTGGCTCATAACCGTCTGTAATGGGATCTAGTGCCCTCTTCTGGCTTGCATACAAAAAAAAAAAAGATTTACTTTTAATGATTTTCAAAAGTTATTAGGAGATAGTAATTGGCTAAAACCTCATCTTAAGCTTACCATAGGAGAACTTGAACCTGTTTGATATTCTCAAGGGTGATGCAAGTCCTATTCCCCTTAAGAATTAACTGAAGAAGGAGGAACAGCTTTGCTAAAAGTACAGTAAGCTGTTAGTTATCAACAGATAAATTATATAGATTATGATCAATTGTTGACTGTTTGTATTATTGCTACTCATGTGCTCACAACAGCCCTTTGGCAAAAGAAACCATTAATGTGGATTCATCCTTCATCTACAAGTAAATTTTGAATATCCTATTATGAAACTATTGCAATGTTAATACAGGATTGTAAGATAGAATCCTGAAAGTATTTTAGATGAAATGTTTATTTCTTATTCTAAATAGAAATTAAATTGGTTATTGGAAAATAATGATATTTGACCTATTACATGGCAAAACTTTTTAGGCAAATTTGATAATAATTATCCATAAGACAAGTTGTTACAGTTTTCCTCTATCCATGCTTTTGTATTTCTTATAACTTTGCATGCAGCCCATACAAAAAATGTTTACTGTATTTACAGATGCCTCATCAATTGAGAAGACAGTATATGTAATTAAACAACATGTTCATTTTCTTGAGTTTCCCCCTGCTTCAGCACAAATAATTGAATTACGTGCTGTAGCCACTGTTTGAAACGCTAAAAATCAAACTTTCAATTTATATACTCATAGCCAGTATATGGCTCATGGTTTATAATTGCCTAAATTTGTTCCTTTTTTAGATATTGCTAATTCTCAAATTTTACAAATATTTATACAAATACAGCTTAATTTAAGAAACATGTACTGTTCTTTAACTTTATAAGACATTTAAGGGCTCATATTGGATTGCCTGGACCCCAGGGCAATGCCAGAGCAGATTTGTATACCAGTCAGATTATAGACCTTACAGAAACAATTGGCCATACAATCTTATTCTTTACATCATCAAATAATAATAGCTTGAGAGATAATTTGGCATGTCTAGAAAGTGTGCAAGTTAAATTGCAAAACCTTGTTCTCAGTGTCCTCAAAGTTTTCATTATGGTGTTGAGCCTTGCGGACTTATACGTAATCAATTATGGCAAATGAATGTTACTCATTTTTGATTTTGGAAAATTAAAATATGTACATGTGACTTAACACTTTAGGCATTCTAGTTGCAACTGCTTTAACAAGAGAAGCAACTAAAAATTATAATTAGTTATTACCTATATCATTTTTCAATGCTTGGTGTTCTATATCAGATTATAGACAATGGAACTGACTATTGCAGTCAAACATTTGAGATGCTTTGCTGGCAATTTAATATTATCCATATTACTGAGATTCCTTATAACCCAATGGGACAAGGAAATTGTTGAACATGCACACCGCACTCTAAAAAAAATTGGCTCCTTAAAACTAAAAGGGGGGGGAACTATATCCTCCAAGATCACCAAAAGCACATCTTGCTTTTGTGTTATTTGTTTTGAATTTTCTGCAAACTGATGCTATGGGTCAATCTGCAGCGGATCGCCACTGACATATGGTCACTTCAAGCTCATTTGCCAGGGTCAAATGGAGAGACCCCCTAACTAATACATGGAATGGTTCTGACCCTGTTTTAATTTGGGGTCGTGGCTTGGTCTGCATTTTCTCAGAAGAAGAATATGGAGCCCTATGCCTGCCTGAAAGATTGGTCCGTCAAGTGGACATAGATCTTGAGCCTAATAATTGTGATTCTGATGATGAAGATGGCTCAAATTCCTTATGTGCCAGCTGATTTAACCTGGCATGTAGTCTTTTGTCAATATTTCAATCCACCCACTGTATACCTGGTGGCCAGACTTTGTGTCTAAATCCCTGTCAACCAGCAGTTGGATTAGAGACTGGAACATTTCCACTTCTAACCTTATTTTCTACATTGCTTGGCTAAACCATGTTGCTTTTAACCTTTTGAACTTTATGTCTCAAGCAGATAGGTTGTCTTCACACAGGATCACTCTCAGCAAGCCCAGCTATTCATCATGGCAGTTATCCATCTCTATGAAGAACTACATCGATTGAATGCCCACAGGTCCTTGGTCTGAATGTGGCTTTGGTCTATTTTGGGACAGAGTGTGCCAATGATGGCTGGTTAGTCATAGACAGGTAAGAGTGTCTTGAGCTCCTATAAACCTAAGCCAGAGGGGTACATCAATATGCTGTGTATCGCCTCAAAGATGGGTAATATAGGAAGCAATATAGATGCCAACCTAAGCCAGGCACGGTCACCTGGCCACTCTGTACCCCAGATGGGATGAAGTATTGTACCCCATCCAGCTGCTGGCACTGCTCTTATTTATAAAACTAAAAAGGGGGAATTGTGCCCTTTCCCGGCCTTGAGCAGACCTTAGAGACATTGCTCACCACAACAGACCGAGTGATAAGGACCTAGGTGGAGTTACCCACCTTGGCTGCATGGAACTTGAAAGCTCCTGGGCTTGCCTTGAGACATCTCCAGCTGTGACCCGTGATCAAGAACAGATTGTCCCACCCATCTCTCCTGCCTGAAACTAAGAAGGGTTCCGGCAGGGTCTTTCCGTTTAAATTGAAAGCTGAATATTAAAGCATTGAGTCTCGATCAGAGAACTTTGTCTTGACTTCATCTCTTCTCACCCTCCATCCCTCTTTCATTCCCAGCCCTCTTTTCAGGTGAACCCGGTTGACTCGTGGCTGCTGGTCGGCCACACTTTTCTAACTGAGCAAAGTGGTTCAGAGGAAAGTCACAGGTGCTTCTCTGTAGAACCAGAAAGAAGTGCATTGTACCTGGTCCTGAATGCTGTGTTTCTCAAGGCTGTGACATCCATGTAGAACATTCCATAGTTTATACTTTATTTTTATTTTATGTCTATGAGTGTTTTGCTGGTACTTGTCTGTGTGCAGTGCCTGCAGTGGTCAGAAGAGGGTATTAAACTCTTTGGGATTGCAGTTACAGCAGCTGGATTATTGCCATGTGGTTTCTGGAAATGCAATTTGTGTCATCTGTAACAATATCCAATGCTCATAACTAAGCCATTTCTCTATTTACAATATTTTTCATTTCAGATTAATTTTATACATTTGAATAAAACATAATATATCACTTTCTGTAATTTTTACCTTTGTATATTTTTCTAATATATATTCCCAATAGTGACAAATGAGGTGAGAGGTTTGGTAAAAACATGCTAGCACAGTGAGCTAACTTCATTTTCTTAACTCTATGCAAAATAAATATTTACAATCTTGATTCTACAACAAAATTGCTAGCAGTTCAGAAATCTATGCCCTTTTATGTAGCTAGTCTACTTTTCTTTTTTCTTTTCTTTTTTTTTTTTGATCTCTTTGAAGCCTATGTGGGCTCCATTCCTCTCTTTCCTAAAATTCTGTTTCATCTGTGTCCTGCTAGTTCTGCTAACCTAAGAGAGAGAGAGTCCAAAGAGAGTGTCCACCAGGAGAGCTCTCAAATGTCTAACTGGTATAAAAGAAGAGTTTAACTCCCTCTCTACAGCTTTGGCAGGCAGAACTAGGTCTTTCTCATAGGGTTGAGGGTGGAGTTGGGGATCCAAGACAAGTCTGTAGGGGGTCTAAACTTTTCACCTTTTCTGAAGAGCACCTCAATGTCATGCAGCAAAGTTAATAAGACTGTCCCAAATAATTTGCCTGAAAATAGGCAGAACTTTCCATTCTTTAACATTGTCATCTATTGGGGCTTTGGCTTTCAGAGGCGCACCCAAACGACATCTTTTCAGGACACACCTAGCTGCATCTTAAAACACAATATCTTCCTAAGCTTAAATACTTTCCAAACAATTAGGTTTTCTATGAACCATAATCAAATATCCTTCAACAATTTACCCCCTTACTTCTCCCATCTCCATCCAGAATTCTTCCCTGCCATTTTCTTCCTGTTATGTGTGAAAATAAATTTTCAAATATATAAATACATCTTGCTCTCTGCATTTTTATTGACTGTGTGTATATGGCTCAAGGACTGATCCATTTGCATTGATTAGCTAAAGAGCAACTCACTACCAGAGGCTAATTCTCCTAATTTTGGGAGAGTTCCACTTTTTAATAAGCCATAGGACTTGGGGAGCACAAATCACCTACAGATTACTAAGAAAATAAGGAAGAGGCCTCTCCCCTACGAAGGAGAAAAATTACCTGCATTAAATCCAAAGGGTTAAGTGGATTGTTTTTATTGACCTGGTGAACTTTTTGAGGTGTCTAATCATGCATACAGGCAAAAGACTCATAGACTTTCTAACATAAAGTCACGACAAACACAAGAGGTACAAAGGTCAGCACCTACCCTGCAATGACTGACAAAACTCAGTAGTGTTGACATTATGAGTATGTGGCACCCTGGGAAATAGAATGATAATGTCTGCAAATTTCAAAAACCAAGAGATTTTTGAAAGCTCATCACAGAAGCATATTCTTGACATATGAAGACATGTATGTTACAGGCCCATCTGTAAATAAATTAAAAGGGGGGGGGCAGGCATTTTGGCCCACATTTGATTTCAGCAGTTGAAGCCAGAATGAATTTGATCTCTAAGTTCAAGGACTAACTGGTGTACAGGCCTACTTTGAGGACAGCCAGGGCTACACAGAAACATTGTTTCCAAAACAAAAACCAAAATTTAAAAGTATGCATACATTAGTTAAGAAAATAGCTTAGCACTGAATAACTACCTCTTGCTTCTACTGGATCTTATGCATTAAAAGACAGAGTCAATTATAGGAAAGGCCAGACAGGAAGGAAGGATATGAAAAGGAAACTGAAGGATGAGTTTCAAGAAAAACAGAATAAAGAAATGAATTAAGTGTATAGATACTAAAATCCCACCTAAATAAAAAGTGGGGCTTCTTCTACAAAAGCTTTCATATTCTTACCAAGGAAGGCCACCAAGAAGAAAAGAGTGTTTAAAGACAAGATGTCATCTGGATTTGCTTTGATTCACCAAAATATACTTTGACCTTGGCCTCTATAAGCTCATGGTCATTCCATGATAAAAATGCTTTTAATCTAACTTTAAGGACCTTAAAGTCTACAACAGCCAAAACACTCTTCAAATGTCCAAAGTCTCTTGTGTCCCTCAAGATAATCTTGGCAATGTAACATCTTATAAAATCTGAAAACAACTTATATCTGTATAACATAAAATGGCACACAATATCCCTTCCCATTCCAATAGACAGGAATGGGTACATTGGGTAGATGGAGTAAGGCAAGGACGCCAGAAGGACAAACAGCAAATCTTGTGGCTCTGTCTCAAACACATGTAGCTTCCATTTTAAGGAGCAGCTTCTCATGCATCTCTTGGTTTGGTGACTTCTCCTCTGTGTATTCAGCTCTCCATAGCAGATGCCTCTCTCATATGTTGTGTATCTCAACATTCTGTGGTCTGAAAATGCAACTGAAGATTCATCCTCACAGCTCCAAGCAATTAACTCACCCAGGCTTGTCACTAGGGCTCTGATGCTTAGGAACAGAAGTGGCTGGAACGCTGCTGAACTGAAGCCACAGACCAAGGATCCTTGACCATTCATTTTCCATCATTCTTGTTTCCAGAACCCACAAGATATAAGTGGTCCTGATGATTTTGGCTTATAAATTGAGATGGATGCCACCGCAGGTGGACCACAGTTGTAGCAGGTTTTTCATGAAGTTGTTCATTGGGACTAGGAATCACTTGCCTACCCCCACCATTAATTGGAGGGTGAGCAGGAAAGAGTGTTACTCTTATGGAAACTTTGAAAATTTCAAGTCCATGACAAAGATCTTTTCTTTGATGTGATAATCTCTTTGCATTTCAATTCATGCTTTTGTTTCAGCACTTCTTCTCTATAACCTACAAACTTTCCATTCATTTCCACCCCACTTGTGTTATTTCACTGTTCTCCTGAATAATTCATTAGTAATAACCATCCTAAAGATTTATTATTCCATCTAGGAAATCAACCCTTTACTTTTTAATCCTGTACTACTCAATATACTCAGGACATGGGCAGAATGAGAAGGATTTGGGGCCAAATATCACACAAATGATCTGTAGCTTAATTTTTCATGGAATCAATTTTCCACTGAAATCCTATTACACTGATTTTCTTTGTATGCATTACTCTAAACTCGCCAACCATCTGGGTTCTACAAGGACAATTAATTAACATAAATATAAATTTCAATAACTTTTGTCATCTAAAAATCATATATTTTTGACATACCTGCAAGTTGCAACATTTTTAGTTTCTGTCCAGTTGCAAAGTCATGTTTTACTGACTATTATATTTTTCTAACTTGCATGATAGAACTGTTGTGATTATATCCAGAAATCAAGTGACTCAAGTAGCACACAGGTTTATTTGGCTGGTTCTTTCAGATCACATCCCATTATTTGGAAACCTTATGACAGAAACTCAAGTTTAAAATTAAAAGCAAAAACCATGGGCAAACACTTGTTTCCTAGCCTGCTCTCTTGCTTGGTCATTGTCCCATGCTCACCTTGCTTGCTCATCCAGCCCAGGCCCACTTCCTTAGGGATTCTTCCACACTCAGTGGAAGAGCTTTTGCTACTCAATTGTCGATAACCACAATCTGTCACAACGTTAGCAATCAGCCATTCTGATTGGGCACCATCTCAATTGTACTTTCCTCAGTGTTTGTAGGCTCTGAAATTCTGACAATATAAGCCAATTAGGAAACAGAGATAATAATATCTGAGAACCCAGTTAACAACCCAAAACCATATCAGTCATTTAACTATTAAAAATCTAAACATTGACTATTGCAAGAACTGGAAACATAGATTTTACAAAAACTGAGGAGGTACTCCTTTATGATCAGAAGAGAAAACTAAAACTGTTTCACCACAAAAAGTTCCTAAACCAACAAAAGCTCAAGGAACTTATAATATAGGAAATTATCAGATGACAAAAAGGGGTGAAAGTTTACCATTTCCTAGAAAAACAAAAATATAATTAGATTATAATTTATAAATTATACACCATAGATGGCAGCACTGGAAAAAGAAAACACAAAAACTCACCTGTGAATCTAGCATAATCATTTAAATAAGAACTTGAAGATTATAAACAGAATAAAAATTACAAAATCCCTGGCCTGGCCAGCACTCATCCTGTTCATTCTGGTTCTCTCCTTTGACAATAATGTGAGATGGATTGGGAGTGGAGGCTCTTCCAACACATTGAAGAGATCAAGCTTTCTGATATTTCAAATTTGGAAGAAATAGGGTTGATTACTAAAAATACCTCACTCTTTTATGTTAGGAAAAAAGGATATCTATTAGGATCACTTAGAAACCATGTTGTTGCCTATGATTGATGATTAGAGGTTAAGTATATACCACATTTATAAAATGAAAACTTTAAAGAATACAAAGTAACAAATTAAAAAAAAAGCAGCGTATGATTTCTAGTATACACATAAACTTGCTTGTTTTGCTTTAATTGCATCATGAGATATTAGCACTTTTCAAAACACGTCCATCCCTATCTTTATGTATAACAGAGAATGTTTTTCATGTATGTTCGAGTTACACACTAGAGAAGAGGGTGTCAGATCCTCTGGATCTGGAGTAGCAGGTAGTTAACAGGGGTGTTGGTATCTGAACTCAGGTTACCCTAAAGAAAATGCTTCCTACGTGACCTGCACGTCTCACAGAGTATTTTTCATCCAATAGTGAAAAAGACTTTCACAGATTAACAACAACAAAAGTTCAAATAAATGAAGATGTGAACCTGAAGCTCAGTACTTAGATGTTAGTTATAGGACCAGGTCAGAGGCCTCTGAGAGCATCCCTAGTAACTGTTACCTGGGACTCAATATTCATGGTTACCCCTACTGCTGCATCTTCCACTGCTCTTGTCCATACTTGCTGTGTGCAGAGAAAAAAAGCCACAAATAAAAGATCCAAATATATAAAAGTCTTCACCAAACCAGAGAAGAAACTCAGCCATGAAAAAATAGAATTTCAACAATGTTAAATTTGACTGTATTTGTTTAGGAAAAAAAATAGACTCACAACTCCCAGAAAAAAAAAAAACTCAAAGTGACCCCTAAGATGTTATATTTCTGCACTCCCCACCCCCATCTACTTCTGATGATTCTTTCAGACAGAGAGAGGCCCCATTCTCTAGAGCTTTCTCAGAAAATGGAAGTGATCAGAAAGGTGGGTTATGGTTTTATAACCCTTCATGGACCCTGGTGGTCTCAGTCACACCCAACCTTTCTGATGGTCACACACAAAACAAAGTTGAAAAATAATTTAATGTCTGCTTCTTGTCATAATTTATGGCACAAATGTAGAATCTGCTCTATCCACAGTATAACACCATGCACATAAAGAGTTCTGTATCACAGAAACTCTTTGCACCATGAAATTTATTTTTCAGAATCATGCCATTGGGACTGGTAGTAAGAGAAAGTTAAAAGGATTGTAATGTAGTAAGACTGAAGGGTGATCAGGGCCTTTATTCTACCAGTTTTTAAGCAATTTGTAAAATTTATCAGATGAAATAGTATTGTGGAATAGAACACCCAGAACTTCTAGAAACCATACCTCAAGTTTCCCTACATGTGTTTGAAATGCACACCAAAAGCCTGTATGTACACATTCAATAGTGATAAGTAACACAGCTTTCTGTGGGTAGAACTACAGAGCCTCCCCTCCCCACGGAATCCATTCTCAGGGAAGAAAGAAAGTCAAGGGCCTCTGCCTAGATCAACACCTGTAACAATCGAACAGTGTGGCTCACAGTCCATGGTAGTTCCAGCAGATTGGACTCCGATAGCTCCATAATGTGCTCTTCCTGGTCTGGAGTCAGTTGTCCTCACCCTCATCATGGTAGGACTGCAGTCTCCTTCAGAGTTTCTAATGGCTGTGCCTGAGGAGAATCCCAGAAGAACCTGCAGGCTCTCTCCCACTGGTGCTTCTGACTGCTAGGCCTGCCCAGTGTCCCTTATTAGCTTGACCCACCCAGCTAGGCCTCAGGACAGATCACCTATTGGAGGATTAGTGATCATGCAGTTGAAAATGGACAGGCCTTCCCAGATGCATCCTTCCACCTTGAGGTCTGACAGAGCCCTAGGGGTAATTTTGTATTTTTGAAGAATCCTTAAGTTTTCTACAATAGCTGATTCATCTTCCACATAACAAGGTCCATTGTATGCACATTTCATTACACACTGATGTCCAGTGCAGCCATGTCTACCCCATAGCTCAGAAGTCCTGTATCCAATTCAGTCAAAGCACTCAGTGACAACAATTGAAGCAAAAATATCTGACAAACTTGAAAACAAGAAGGGGGGTGAATGAAAAAAGCAATAGAAAGAAATCTGTGATCTCCTACTTATGGTGGAGTAGAAAGTCTATTGCAAATTAAAAGGAGACCTCGGCCAGAACCAGGGAGATCTGAGACCAGAGAAGACATGGTCCTGAGCATGTGAGGAGAGGGAGTGGAGGTCAGAACCACACCAAGAGAACAGAAGGGTAAATGATAGATGAAAAAGTCCAGAAAACCACATGATTCCATTGCATGAGGAGGGACAACTGGGAGAAGGCTTTCACACCTCACCTCTCGAGCTAAATGTTCGGGTATGCCAGTAACACCCTGAAAGAGGTAGGGACTAAGGAATGCTTGGTTGTTAAAGAGGCACATTGAACAGTTGTCCCAGGGTTGAAGACTCAACAGTAGGAAGGAAAGAGAAGGTTGAAATGGTTTAAGTATAAGTGCAGAAATTAATTTAAACAGTTAAAGCAGGCTTTATGGTCCAATAGTCTCCGGGTCTAAGCATGTGTACTTGGCCCTGGCCTGGTACCTTTTTTTCCTCTTAGTTTGTGCATTTTCAGACAGCAAAAAATAACATTCCTCTTAGTGAAAGTCACACCAGTTTGAAAGATATTCTCTATTGATTGAACTATGTTTAATACCGTAATTTGGTTTATAGAAAGAAGTTCAGTTCCTTACACAGCTTGTAGACTTCCCAGGTCTGTGAACCCTGAAAAATGTTCAGTTTTGATGTTTATTGATCATCTAAGATGATGACCTGACTACTCAATACCAATGCCAACTACTGTCACACAGGAAAGCCCTCACCTTCCTTCCTCCCCTTCCCTTCGGTTGTGACTACACCAGCTTCAAAGGCTGTCACAGAAGTCAATTCTCACACAGGTTCTTCTTTATTTGTAATTACTCCCCAAAAAACTGAGACCTCAGAAAACACTCTCACGTACTGTTCTTTTGCCTTCCCACTGACTAGTCAGGTCACAGCCTGGAAGGTGTTACAGGACTATCTTCCAAGAATTGGGTGGCAGAGGCAAAATTGGCTTTTCAAAGTAATTTTCAATTATAAAGGATAAGGTAAGCCTGAGCTACAGAGGATATTGCTATGAATAGAAACAAATAATCAAAGGAATTTGGAAAAAGAATTGAAATTCTTAGTGATTGGGAGACACTGGAGAATTGAAACAAATAAGGGATTAAGCAGTGATTCTTTAAGAAATGAAATGTAAAAAGTAACGCCAAGAATGAACTTTTGAGTAAAATAAATATAATTGCAAAAAATGCATTGATATATTAACTTTTGAAAAGAGCTAGCCATTCCAATAGCATTAATAAAATACTTTTTGGTCTTCCCCCTATGGGGACTGGTAGTTGCTGAGTCCTGCAACTTGACACACACAGCTGCAGCCAATGAATGGGCTCTGTCTCAAATATGTAAGCTGACTAAATATGTGATTGAGGACCACACATATCCACATAGGACAGTAACACAATTAACACAATTGGAAATTCAATATTCATTGGCTCAACCTGATGTCTCCAAATTGTATACCCACCAATCTTTTGTGATTTCATTAGCATGTATTCATTAACACTTGCTAGGAAATTACAAAATCACCCAGTCTGCATCAATCAGGCCTTTCTTCATAATGGTGAGCCCTGCAGCTGAGTGCCTTAACCTTTAGTTAGTCTGAGATCTAGCTATTGCCTACCCTGTTTCACTCTTCACTGGACACAGGACACTGTTCCTCCTGTCTGAGGGCAGAAGCCATGCTCTACATACAAATCCTTTCCCTGTAACTGCAATGGGCAGTTCATTCCATGGCTCAAATGAGTAATTTAAAACTCTGTTGTGCTACTATACCCTTTAACTTAAGAATTTAGAAACTTTAATCAAGAGGAAAGCAATATCAATGCTCTGGGGAGCAACACACTGGTATCAGTGGCAGTTCCCATGAGGCAACATAGTTTGTGTCAGAAACATTTTTCAAAAGGACTGAAAACACTACTGTTCTGGAAACAATATGTCTTCCCAAGGAGGAAATCAGACAAGACACAGTTAAAATATTAATTAAGAGAAAAAAAACCTCTGTAACAATAGCATGCATCTTGCTCTAGCTAATGCTGAAAGAAGAACCAGGGCAGAAGAGACACTGCATTCCATAAATGCTGTCATCCTTATGTCTCTTTTAAGTTTACACCCTAGGTTATACTGTGAACAATTTAAGGATGAAGTGGAGACTACTTGGTTTAGCCACTTGGAGATTGGGAGATTTACATAGCAAATATATTTCAACAATTATTTCTTAACATCACCAATACCCTGAAAGAGCAGTTCATTCTTCAGTGAGACATTCCTAAGTGGAAGGTCTCAGAGAGTTCAAAAGATAGAAAAGTAGAAGGTAGAAGGTAGAAAGTAGAAGGTAGAAGTGTTGGTGTGGTTGGGCAGGACATTAGGCTTATGCTAAGGAAGGTTCTGAAGAATAGCAGGTCGTATATTACCTATAGGGGAAAATGAAAAGAGATGGGAAACTTTCATGAAGTCAGCCGAATCAACTATACAGTTGGACAAACTAAAGATGAATCTAATCAAATACTGCTGCTGAATGAGAACAGGGTAAACTCATCAACATTTCTGACCATGCCTGCAGTTGGCTGTGACTGATACCATCAGCCCAATGTGGTAGGAACTGTTGGAATCTCAGGATGAGGGACATCCCCTCTCCAAAGAACCTGGGCCCAGGCCATGACCAGCTCTCTCAAACACATGCCTGTTTCCATAGAAGGAGGTCTGTTTTTTTGGTTTTGTTTTTGATAAATACCTCAAGGCCTTAGGGAAAGGCCCCAGGCCATTACTAGCTCTTCTAAACATGTAGCTTGGTTTGAGAAGGAGATTTGTAATTCTCTATCCATGAAGGCCTCATGGAAAGCTTTTTTTGAGCAGGCCAGTCCTCACCACAACAGTGTTTTTCCTTTACAAATGGTTTCACCAGATTTCTTGTCCATGTCACAGAACTATGCTTTCTCAAGAAGAAAAAGGATTCTTTAGGGTACACTAGGACTTAGTGTTGTTTGTGACCCCACATCTCCTTTGAGCAGATTTTTAAAATACTGAACTTGACCTGGGGATGGGCTGAGTGGCTGTTTGTTAATCAGGGTCATCTCCTTTCTTACACTTTGGAGTCATATTTTCCAACAATGCCTAGAAAAAAACATATATCCTAGCATCCTAATCTCTAAAATGCTCTGTTACCAGTGTTAACTACCTGTAGTTGTTTTGGAGGCAGTCCCTCTCTCAGCTAAGTTTTGCTAGGTGTGACTTACTATTTCCTAAGCATTGGAAAATCCTTTACATCATGGATTCTATTCTTCTCATCACAACTTAAATTTGGAGTGCTACGCAGTCGGAGAGATGGGGTTTACAAACTCCACAAAATTAACTCCAAGTGATCTTAAATGGCTGGGACACAAGTTCTAGAAGATATGGAACAACAAGGTCTCTCCCAATTTGACATCCTGCTAAGGATGCTTCTACATGAAATCACTTGCTCCAAATGCTTTGTGCAGATGGAGCTCCCATAAAGAAGTCATTCACTTGCAACACACGAGAATATTATAGTGGCTAGGATCACAGTAACCTCACAAGTTGGCTGATAGTTTCCACTCCACTCAGGGGAGTGCCACCACCCTGCCTCCTGCTTCTCAGTACACTGCTAATTCAGGTTAGGGGCAGTGGTCACATGCTCACCAGGAAGAGACCTAGTAGCTCATGGCTGACACTCCCCTAAGGCACTCATCAGCTGAGGTAGAAGCACATCACACCAACCAGAGAAGCCTGCTCAGCAATGGACCTGAACCTGCAGCAAGGAGGGAACAAAGCACCAGGAAGAACCCTCCTTTTCTGATTGGAGGGTCTTCCTGGGGGTCTGGATCAGCCAGTGAATCTTGTGTGACATGAGCACCTCCCTTGGGGTTAGACTGTGCTGAAGGCACACAGCACCATAAGGTTTTCTGACTCAGCATTCTAGAGTAGGAACTAACCCTTGTTCAAATCTGCAAGATTTGTGTTTCAGTATTAACTTTTGCCTATCTTTCAATGGCCTACCTTTCTGTCTTCCTGCATCAAACTGGAATTTCTTCTTCCTCTTCCTCCTCTTCCTTCTTCTTGTCCTCCTCCTTCTCCTGTACTCCTCTTCTTCCTCATGCTGCTGCTCTTCCTCCTCATGCTGCTGCTCTTCCTCCTCATGCTGCTCTTCTTCCTCTTTCTGTTCTATTGTTTGTTATTCTCCTCTCCCTTCCTCCTCATCTTCTTCTTCATGTTCTCCTTCTTATTCTTGTTCTTCTTGTCCTTGCTCTTCATTCTCTTCTTCTTTTCTTCCTCCCCCTCCTCCTTCCCCTCCTCCTCTCATGCTAAACCTCCTTGAATCAATGGATAGCTTCTAAAGTCCATTATTTATTAAATGACCCATTCGCAGAATGATTTCAAGGATATTAAAAATTAAGGAGATATTTTAAGACACAAAATATATTTGTTTCTGTGATTTCACACTAACATCAGGAAATCCGTAGCTAATATCCATCTGCTACATAATGATAGACTATGAAGATTGCTGAAGGAAGACCCCAGACTTAGATAGTATGCAAAAACAATGAGATCTTATTATGCAGAAAAAAATAATCATACAAGGGACAAGAATTCATGCAACCTCAGACAAAGGCATGGAAAACTTTTTATAGGGAGCCAGGGAAACTAAAGTAATCTAAAATTTCTTTCCTGGGTACTCCAGGGGGTCACAGTTTGTTAGTTGTCTGCATGACTCTGTCATGAACTTTTAACTATATGACTAAATAGGGATGCCCATTGCAGATGGCCCTTCCTAGATAAGATATTACCCCATTTTTTTTTTTTTGTGTGTGTGTGTGTGGTTATCCCCGGGATTGTCTCTGAACTGTGGGAGTTTATACATTTGTTCTGGATTTTATGATCTGTTCCTAGAGCTGGAGTCTTATGACTTTCTGTTACTTGTGGTCTGTTCATGAATCTGGTGTTTTACAGGCATTTTTAAAAAAAAAAACAGGTTCAGTCTTCCAAATGGAGACAAATGGGTTTCTTAAAGAAGATAATTGGCATTTATTTTCCCCTTTCAACATGATTCTAAAGAAATGAAGTTTAGCCGGGCGGTGGTGGCGCACACCTTTAATACCAGCACTTCTGAGTTCAAGGCCAGCCTGGTCTATAGAGTGAGTTCCAGGACAGCCAGGGCTACACAGAGAAACCCTGTCTCGAAAAAAAAGAAAAAGAAAAAGAAAAGAAAAGAAAGAAAGAAAGAAAGAAAGAAAGAAAGAAAGAAAGAAAGAGAGAAAAAGAAAAAAGAAAAAAAATGAAGTTGATTTTGCACTTTCAACATGAAACTACAGACAACCCTGGGAGAAAAGAAGAAAAGGACACTGATCACTATGGAGCACTATTGTTAGCCAGCACAGCTTCCTCAGCGGGAAGGTGAAAACAACATAGCTGTATTAGTAAAGGTTTTCCAGATGAACAGAACTCAGAGCAGGTATCTCTCTAAAAAAAATAAAGTGGATTTGTAAGACTGGCTCACAGAATGTGGTCCAATGAGTAAAAAAAAAAAAGGACTTTGTACCAATGGAAAGTTGAAGAATTTAGTAGTGCCTGTATGTCTCAGGTGGTCTTCAGCATATACCAAAATTCCAAAGACAGAAATGATCTCTCTTGCCAGAGTGTGGCAAGCAGAAAAAGAGACGAAGCAGCCATCTTCAATATGCTTTATATACGTAAGCTGCCACCAGAAGCTGAATGCTCTGTCTCAAGGCTGTGACACTTGTATAGAAGACTCCATTTTTTTATGCTTTATGTCTGACTTTTCCTGGCAATTGTTTGTGTGCAGTACCTGCTGTGGTCAGAAGAGGGCATTAGATCCGTTGGGATTGCGGTTACAGAAGCTGGTTCAATCCTGCATGGTTTAGGGGAATGCAACCTGTGTCATCTGTAACAATATCCAGTGCTCATAACTAAGCCACTTCTGTATTTAATATATTTTCATTATAATTAATTTTTATACATTTGAATTAAAATATATCACTTTATGCAACCTTTATCTGTTTATATTTTTCTAATATAAAGTCTCAATAATGACAAATGAGGTCAGAGGATTGGAAACAACATATTAGCCTAGTGAGCTAACTTCATTTCCTTAACTATATGCAAAATATCTATTTACAAGCTTGAATGAACAACTAAGCTGCTGCCTGCCTGCCTGCCTATCTATCTATCTATCTATCTATCTATCTATCTATCTATCTATCTACCTGTCTGTCTGTCTGCCTGCCTGTCTGTCTAGTCTACCTTTCTCTTGAAACACGTGTGGCCTCCATTGTGCTCTTTCCTCGAAAACTGTTTCATCTGTGTCCTGCTATTTCTTACCCCCTCTGCTTCCATGATGCTCTTCTAAGCCAAGAGACAAAGATATAGTCCAAAGCAAGTACCCACCAAGAGAAATTCCATGTTGCATTGCTATAAAAGAAGAGTCTATCTCCCTCACTACACCCTGAACAGGCTGAAACAGATCATTTCATGGTGTGGGGGGAGAGGGAGGCAGGGGAAGGGAGATGAAAGGCAAGCCTGTAGCATGCCAAAACTTTTCAACTTTATTGTGGAGTTCCTCAGTGCCAGTCAGCTGACTTTACTTCAAGTCAACCAACAAAGACAACAAGACCTCTCCCAAGCAATTTGCCTTTCAATAGGCAGCACCTTTCCATTCTACAGCATTCTCATCAATTGAGGCTTTGGCTTTCTTTGGTTTTTTGGGGTGGTGGCAGTGGGGGGGGGGTGGTTCGAGACAGGGTTTCTCTGTATAGTCCTGGCTGTCCTGGAACTCACTCTGTAGATCAGGCTGGCCTCAAACTGTTGTGTGAGTGTTGGTGTCTGTGGGAGTGTATCATGGGATACAGAAAAGGAAATAAAATCTGCTGTGGCTTGAGTTATAAGAGATTGTTAGTTTGGAGGCAGGCATGCTGGAGATGGAGCAAAGGTCTTGTGGTAGACAACCTAGTGCTCTTAAGCGCTGAACTGTGGGGCCAGTTTCCAAAATGGCTTTACTTGGGATCTTGGACTTAAACTATAAATTTTACTCTTACATGGTCTATGCTTTATCCTCTGCGATCTCTTTATGGCTGGAACAGCCAACTCATCACATATGGTCACAATATTGAGAACTTGGCCTGGAGCAGAGGCAGCACTCCAGACCCCCTTCCACACTCAGAGACAGCTGACTCTCAGGTGCTCCAACACAACCAGGCTCACAGGAGAGACAGCTCCCCTCCACTCCAATACCTGGCCCTGGGGGGACACACCTTCCTCTCAGCCTACTACTCAGCCTGGGGGCAGAGCCAGCACTCCAGACCCCCTTCCACACCCAGAGACAGCTTGACTCTCAGGTGCTTTGACATAATCAGGCTCCCAGGCTCCCAGGCACAGAGAGGGGACAGGATCCAGACAGAGACAAAAAGGACATTTAATACCTATAGCGAGAGGCAAGCACAAGAACATATGCAACAGAAACCAAAGCCACTTGGCTCCATCAGAACCCAGTTCTCCCATCACAGGAAGACCTGTATATCCTAGCACTCCTGAAGAACAAGACTTCAACCTAAAAATCCCATCTCAGGAAGATGATAGAGGACCTTAAGGAGGACATAAGTAACCCTCTTAAAGAAATACATGAAAGTCAGGAGCAAGCAAAAGAGCTACAGGCTGTTGGACACCTGGAACGGAGCAATGCCTAAGTCAAAGGAACTTGTTTCTTCAAGCTCTTTAGACAGTGATTCTGACAGTGAAGTTGAAATAAAACAGCTAAAGGGGAAAAAGCAAGTTGTTTCAGAGAAACCTGTGAAGAAGCAGAAGCATGGTGAGACTTCTACAGCCCTGACGTCTTCCAAGCAGAGCAGCAGCAGCAGAGATGATAACATGTTCCAGACTGTAAAGATGAGATATGTCAATGTTAAGGACTTTAAAGGAAAAAGTCTAATTGATATTAGAGAAAAATGGATGGAATCAGATGGTGAAATGAAACCAGGGAGAAAAGATATTTCTTTAAACATGGAACAATGGAGCCAGCTGGAGGAACAGATCTCTGACATAGATGATGCAGTAAGACAGCTGTAAAATCTGAGCCATATCAAACCTGTACTGTTGTACTTATTTTAATCTGTCTTTTTACACTGGCTTTTGTTTTCTAAATGTTGTTTTCCAAGCTGTTGTATATTTGCAT